>NC_056748.1:34992250-35099750 GCF_019279795.1 Protopterus annectens
AACACTAATATCTCCAACTTCCGCCCAATCGCCCTTCTTTCACCTATATCAAAAATTCTTGAAAAATGTGTCCACCACCAACTTATGCCTTTTTTAACCCAAAATAACCTCATAACTCCCACCCAGCAGCACCATTACCGCCTTACTATCCTTTTTTAGAAACAGTAAATCGGGCCCGAGACTCCAGATTACTAGTATCCTCAGTACTACTTGATCTTTCTAAAGCCTTCAACACTATCTCCCACGAACACCTTCTCTTCCATCTCTCCAACCTTCATCTCTCCCCTGAAAACCTCACCTGGTTCTCCAGCTACCTATCTGACAGATCGCAAGCTGTCAGATGGAATAACTCTACCTCCTTCTTCCTGGCCACACCCACCGGTGTTCCCCAGGGATCCATCCTTGGACCCATGCTCTTCAACATCTTCATAAACAACCTTCACACTGTCATCCCTGACACAACAGTTATCCAATACACCGATGACTCCACCTTAGTTTGTGCCGCTGCCAACCTGCCAGAACTACTTATAAAAACACAAATAGCTTTTTCCACTACTGAGAACTGGATGCGCTGCAACCATCTCTCTCTCAACTCTAATAAGTCTAAAATACTTCTCTTCCCTCCTGCCAGGGCCTACTCCTTTGACAAAAATGCTTTCAAAGTCCTTAGCCAAAGCAACACTGCCATAGAAGTGGTTCCTTCTGCTAAACTCCTTGGTATCACCATAGATGAATACCTTAAATTTGATATCCACGTACAACAAAACATCAAGAAAACCCACCAAAAACTTGGTATGCTCTACAGGAATAACCGCTTTCTCTCCAACTCCTCCAGGCATACTGTAGCAACTACCTACCTCCTTCCTTCCTTACTGTATGGAGCCCCTCTTCTAACTAACCTGTCTTCTTCCATCACCTCTAAACTTCAAACTTGCTATAATAAAATCTCCAAATTCGCAACCAAATCCAAAACCTCTACTCACCACTGCCTCACCCTACAATCATTGAACACACACACATATATATATATATATATATATATATATATATATACACACACACACACACACACACATATATATATATATATATATATATATATATATATATATATATATACACACACACACACATATATATATATATATATATATATATATATATATATACACACACACACACATATATATATATATATATATATATATATCTATATACATACACACACATACACACACTCACTCACTCACTCACTCACACATACACATGTGAGAGTATGTGCGTGTAGTTTAGAACTACCAGGGCAGGGCTAGCTACTCGGAGGTGTAAACCTTGGCTCTAGATAATTGTCACTGTTCAGATGACACCCTGACCCCCATGTGCAAAAATGGGAAAAGGGGTGAATGGATATATGTCAGCAGTATTAAGAGGGAATGTTGACAAATTGTGGTATTATGGTGGTTAAAAATTACATTATGGTTTTATAATTCTCCTGGATAATTGTCTTCTTAGTAAGAAAAGAGGGCAATTTTGTAAATTGTGTTTGTATTGTGGGGGCATTCTTTTGATGGCTGGTTGTGAGACCTTTTCAGGTATTACTTTCATTTATAAATTGCATACTGTAACAATTAGATTTTTTTTGGTAATACCTACAGTTAGGTAGTTAGTGGTGGATGCACTGATGAGATAAAATGTTGTTAAAATAATTGCCTTTTATGCCAGTATGAAGTATGAGGATGGATATAGCTTACTGAGGGATGGGAGGGGGTATATATAACATTGACATTACCAGTTGTGATGACAGGTTACTGAATGATCTGTGGGGGCATATATAACATTGAAATTACCAATTGTGATGACAGGTTACTGAAGGATGTGAAGGAATATATATAACACTGAAATTACCAATTGTGATGACAGGTGAGAATTACATTGTTTGGAAGGCATGCTAGCGAAAAATGTCAGAATTGGTCAGAAACTTTTAATAATTGATTTGCAGTTAGATCAGGATGAGGAGTATATATATATATATATATATATATATATATATATATAATGTGTGGTTTCATTTCAGAATCCTGAAATATCACAGTCCTGAACTTCATAATTCCTAAGACCAAAATTATGAAAATTCAAAATCCTAAAAACTCAAAAGTCCTGAATCTCAAAATACTGAAAATATATAATACACAAAGAATGACAATATTCCAGTACAAGGAATCACAAAAACGTATACAGGATAAAGGATAGCACTTTTCACCAAATATAGTGCTTCCCCACACTCCCTGCTAATTAAATATATGAACTCCAAGATGGCAGTCCACAGAAAAATGTGGCAAACATACCATCACTTTTCATGACTGCCTGTTGTAAGCTTAGTAATGTTCCTGTTTAACTTGCTATACTACAACATAGCTCATGATAGTGTAGTGAAGTGCAATCTTAGAGTTGATATATTTAAGTAGCAGGGGGTTTGGGAGGTGTAACCCCCCACATGGGGGGTGCAGGGGTGCTTGCCCCCTTGCTTATATTTGGTGGAATGTCATATAGTTTGCGTTGTCTATAGTCAGTATATGTATCCTGTGTGTTTTCTGGATTTTGGGATTCAGGATTTTGAGTTTTCAGGATTTTGGGGAGATACACTTCATAGTTTCTGAGGGGTTGCAGCCAGTATCAGGAAGAAGAAAACTGACTAGCTTTTTCTGATTATTGTTTTATATGGGGAGGTTTGCATTACAGAAGGGTTTAAAAATGAACAGCCAAATAAATAGAAGCGAAAACATGGCAGAGTGAGGTGACAGCATTATGGGAAGAACATTTAACCATGAGACATTTGTATATGTTTCTTACTGATTAGTGGATAGGATTTAAAGACAAATATAGAAAATAATATATATTATTTGAAAAGGAATGATATCTCAGGGAGAAGTATTTTTATAGATCTTTATTTCAGAAATATGAATATTCAGTAGAACCATATGATTAAGATTGTCTAAGGAGAGAGAAATTTATGAAAAAAATAGAGTACATTAATTGCTGTATATAGACAGATGTTTTTAAACTGAAAGAAGTAGAAGTATTACCTTTTTAGGAGGATGGCTTAAGTGTCATGTAAGTTCAAATTATAGTTTGAAACTGGAGTAAAAAGAAACGGTAAGTAAAATATTTTGATTAATGAAAAAATATATATACAGACAATAGATATGAATGCGAGGACTGTTCTACATCATCAGCTAGAACTGTTTGGAGGGACAGGTATATCTCACAGAGGATACTGCTACTCTGGAACAGACTTCCCATCCATGTAAAACAAAAGTTATTCCTTGTCCATATTCAACTGCAATGTAGTTCTGTGGATCTGGAACAGAATATTTACCCCAGGACTGCCCCCTGTAGTACTTATGGAGAGAGGCATATCCTAAATGCTTCATCCCATACGTGCTACCCCCCAAATTATCTATGGTACAATCCCTGGTATTTTCATTAGGTATAATATATAACAATGGGTTAAGCCAATCTATAACCAAAATGGGAAATTGGCTAGGCTTAAAGTGGCCTGAAAGGGCAGCTAACCTGCTATGTACCTGTGAACCTTTGAAACTGAAGAGTAAAGACACTGGTATATAATAAAAATAGATAGATTAAAAAAAAAAACATTAGTGAGAAAATGAGCTTAAAATGTCATTAAGAAAGGTAATTCCTATAGCTGTCCAGGGGAAGACGAACTTTTTTTTTAATATCTCCATGAATAATATGCAGAAATGTGAATTTGAGAGGTTTGAATAAATGGCTTATTTTAGGGATTCATAATAATCACATAGTATGCAGTGTCACAATTGTTTTTATGGAAAAAGAGTGACTGGATGGGAAATAGAAAATTCACCCCAGGGATCACTGCAGTGGCTTTACTCGACAGACGCACTGGGAACTAAGGTCGGGTGGCACAATGCCAGGGTAATCCTATGGGCTAGGCCTCTAAAGGCTCCAGGGCCATTATCCTAGTACACACCTATGAACAAATGGAATATGAAAAACTATACACCTGTTACTCTATGTAATGTGAAGAGTAAAAATCTTGATGAAGGCCTGTATGTTAGAATAAGAGAAGTTATTAGTAAATGCTATAGACAAGGACACCATCCCCCACTCTGGAATCATAGATAAACTTACTAAGCGGAGCATAAATCCCTACGTCACTCGATGGGTTGCCAACTGGCTTACTGACAGAGCCCAGACTGTAAAAGTAGCCGACTCCAAATCCACCTCCAGACAAGTGACAAGTGGAGTGCCTCAGGGTTCAGTCCTGGGACCACTCTTATTTGGCATCTACTTCTCTGAAGTACAGGCCAACACTAAGGTACTCTGGCTAACAAAGTTCGCAGATGACTGCAAACTGGGAGCCATTATTGAATCCCCAAATGATGTGAATATTCTACAAAAGGGCCTTGCAGAAACAGATGCCTGTTGCCAGAGCCATGGGCTCAAGCTTAATGCCAAGAAATGTATAGTTATCCCCTTTGGAAAAAAAGATGTACCCATGAATTTATTACCACATAGGTGGAAGGACACTAAACATCGAAAGTGTAATGAGAGACTTAGGGACACAGGTGGACAGTTGTCTCACTTTCGATAACCACATCACCACAACAGTCAGGAAATCCTTCTATGTGGCACACCTCATCAGTAAGGGCTTTTCATCCAGAAAAAAGGATGTCATTGTCCCACTGTACTCATCCCTCATTAGACCCATTATAGAGTATAATACCTCGTTTGGTATGTACCTCACAAGATATCTGCAACAGCTGGAAAGGCTACAGAAATACCTCACTAAAAGAATCACTTGGCTAAAGCAGATGCCATGTATTGACCATCTAAAAAACTCCAGCTATACTCTGTGGCATATCGTCTACTCAGAGGCAATCTCTGCTTAACATACAAGGCCATGTCAAACCCAGAGCTATTGGACATGCTCCACTTAAAGAAATCCCAATCCCTCAGAGCCACACGCTCCAGGGATCTAAACCTTGTCATCACAGTGAACAAAACATGCTAAGGTTCCTGACCCAGAGACTCCCCATACTCTGGAATAGACTGCCCATACATATCAAGCAGAGCGCCTCATTGGCCCTCTTCAAAAGGAACCTTGATGATTGGATAGGAGATAGGAAATTCTCCCCGGGGATCATGCCAGTCGCCCTGCTAGACAGGGGTCCAGAGAAGTAAATAGTGTGGGAAGAAATATCCAGGGAATTGTTATGGCTAGGCTTGCATAGGCCCTAGGGCTGATAGCCTAGTACCAGCCTATGAACCTATATATGATTAGAGGAATGTGTGGCGTGCCAGGAAAGCAAATGAAGGAGCTCTTATTGTTAATTAAGCATGTGATATATGAAATACAGGTAAGAAAAGAGGTGATACTTTTGCTATGATATAGCAAAGGCCTTGATAACTTACGACATAGATCAGTAAGGGGAAATATTACCACAGCATTGTTTTTGGTATCAAGATGTGGAGATTGATATATACAGTATACAGTATACAGCAGGCCATTGTTAATAAATAGTTGTGAAGGTACTAACATCAAAATGTGGAGGGGAGTGGCATTCTTTATTCTTAGCAATAAATGCAATAATTAAAAAAAGGTGCAATAATAAAGTACAAAAATGTTAATTTTTAGGTGGATAATGGGAGTTTAAGGGGCGGAAATTCTACAATGATTGTTGTATACAGATGTTTTAATGCTAGTTTCTTGGAGTAAATGGTTACTGGCATGTCTATATGCAGGAATAGAAAGGACTTTAGGGACACTGGGATTACAAGGCAAGACTATATTGGAAATAAAAGCTTCAGGCCTTACTTTTGGTGGACGAGAAAGTGATCAGAGACCAAAATAAGGTGTGATTTCTAAAATGAAAGACACAGCTTTTGGAAAATCTTCAAAATTTCTTTTAGAAAGAGTTTGTTTAATAACTGAGACACTAAAGGGACTAGTAAGTTTAGTAAGTTACATAGGTTGGTATTATTATTTTACCTAAGGAAAAGGGAAAAGAAATATTTGTTTTTTTTTTCATTTTTTTAGGGGATCCTGTTTAAATTCCATCAAAAGAAATATTGTTTATAGCAAATTAATAAAAGGGGGCTGCATTTGTATTAGTGAGTTCTGCATTATTAAAGGCTTAATAGATTGTTTGCAGTTTTGTAGTGAACAATGAACTATTTAGTTCATCCCTTCTGGGAGTTTGCTTAATGTCATTGTGTCTGTATTATGTATTACAAAGCATTAAAAGCAGGGATATGAATTTGTTTGGTAACTTTTATTTTAAAGATCTCAGTTGTTTAGGGAAAGTTATGAAAAATGAAAGAGGGGTCGGATTGTGTTGGGAAGTAGAAATAAATGAATGTCAGGATAGGGTGTATGATATACATGTATCATGGAAGTCTTTATTATGAAGCTGGGTATGTTAAGGGTGGTACCCAATAATGAGAGAGAGTTAGAAAGAGGAGGATTCCGTATGGGTGGATTCCAGAATGTTCTGACCTTTTTGTGCTGGTTATCCTTACTAGTAACTTGTTAAACAAAACATGAGGTGTAAAACTTGCAGAAAGCACATGCTACAGGCAAGGATACATTATAAAGGAAGATGAAAATGAGCAAGATTTTATAAAATGTGCTAGAGTTCAACATTTCTGGGGTATCTTGTACAAGGAATTCCCACTTGAAATAAAAAAATATATATATAGCAATGGCTATTATAAGATTTGGAGACTATGGGATTCCATAGGATGCATATTTTAAGAAAATAACAGTAATTTTCTCTTGATAGTTTTGTTCTTTTGAATAGCAAGATGCCAAGAAGTATTATATAAGAAAATGTATTTGAAAGAAGTTGTGTGTGGACTGGTTTGGCAGGGAATAAATTATTTATTATACAATGACTGGCTGTTAACATTCTAAAATGAGCATGCTGATTGGCCAGCCCAACCAGCATCCTCGTTGTAAATCCGAGAATATACCAACAGAATAAGGTCCGGTCTCCCAGACTTTTTTCCGTTGGTATATTATTTCATTTTTAACTTTTATTCAACAAAAATAAAAAAACAAAATTAGTAGTCCGGACATACGAGAGAGACACCATGCAGAACATACAAGGGAAATCGGGTACGTTGTTTAAAACTGAAGACACGTACCTGATTCCCGTTTGTATTTCCTCCATCCTGTCTCTCTCCTACCCTGAACTTCCCAGCCTTTTTTTTTTTTTTTAATTAAAATAAATAAATAAAGGAAAAGCGGAGCAACGGAGATCTTCTTTTCTCCATTGCTTACTTTTCCAACCACTGATGTACTAGGTATTTGTGGGAGCGCAAGTCCCTTATGCATGCACAGTACAGCAACACAAGGAAGCAGTATACCACCAGCCGTGGAAGAAAAATAATGCATCGTTATACAAAGACGTTATTTAAGAAAAGTACTTTTTTCCCCTTAAATAATGTCATTGTATAAGAGCAATAACTGACTCCGTGGTTGTGGGTTGTGGTATATTGAAATTTACCCACGGTTGGCTTTATTTAATTACTCTGGCTTTGCCCTTGTGATTAAACCATGCCAACCGTGGGTAAATCTTCAATATACCACACCGACATCGTCGGTTATTGCTATATTATTGTTCATGTTTTCTTTCATAATTATTTCAACTGTAGAAGCTGGAATGGTTTTTAAATTAATGGATGTTATTTATTCTTTATAATTTGATAAAGAACACCTTTGTCTTATTGATAAGTGCCATGTGGTTGTTTATATCCAAGTGAGCTGGGACCTTGGATTTAATGTTTTGTCCAGTGGACATCACAGTGAGGAGTGCAGTACGTCCCTTATATTGACATTAGCTCACCTGTGAACATTTATTTCTGGCATCCTAACAGGACCTGGATTACTTTTTAGTGTGTCCCCCTCATCATTGCAGTAGCTATTCCTTTTCCTAAGACTTGCTTGAGTTCGATTCCCTATGAGAATTAAATCACCACACTGATTTTTCTGGCCTGGTTTGTTGTTATTGAAGATTATTTCACTGAATAATCAATGTAAGTGAATCAGCTTCTGTCTTCCTTAAACCAAACCTTATTGGCCTGAATTCACCCAATAATGAAATGGTCAGGAAGCATTCAGAAGCCATGTAGCCAGAACACTTCTATCACCTTGTGGTATCCTTTATATATTTCCCATGATCCTTTCAATAAATTTTTAGGTGTTGCGCAGTGGAGTCTGCCTGGGTCTTTTTATTATTTTTGCAGATGTGGCTTTTCTGTATGATCTCTTTACTCATCTTGTTCCTTAAAGTGCTGCTGATGGCAGAAATATATCATTTTATTTATTCTATCCAGACATCCAGAAGGTCCATTAAATATTTTTAGTGTTTATGTTTAATATTGCCAGTCATTAATCTTTATTATATGAGACTTGGATGCCTCCAGCCTGCAACTGGCTTACAGAGGCTGAGGTTAGCTGGATGGGATGTAAGGGTGTGATTATTCTGGCCCAGGGTTAAGTTCTGTATTAGCAAACCTTGTAGTTTTATTTAAGTGTAGGTACTATAGCATGATTTTTTTTTTTTTTAGAATTCTCTGTGGGGAATCGGCATTATACAATGTCAGTATACTTGCCAGTTATTGTTTACTCGTACTACAACTGACCCTATTTAGCCATTTAGGCCAGCAGGTCTCAGAACACACATATAGGTATGATACTTTTTGTTTCTTGGAAGGCATTTTGTATTTTTTTGAATTTGCATGTGAGATCCAGTACAATATCGGTTACTAGTAATGCACTGAAGACTCGCAATAAAATTAGCTAAACCCTGAGCTACTGTGATTCTCTGTCACAGCGTCTGGGTCTTTCGTATAGTGTTTGTGGGGGTTGTCTATAATGATACATATTCACTGGGGCTCTGCCCTTTACCCACTGTCTACTACAACCTCTTCCTTGGTTCAACACTAAAAAAAAATATTCATTTTAGCTCTGCTGGTGCTAAGTATGTTCCTACTAGTGTTTTAGTTTATCATGGCTGGTCCTCTAGTAGTCCTCTGATTACGGGGCTAATATTTAGAAACTCAGGCACCATGGTAACCATTTATTCCCATATAACAGAGTGTCCTCCAGGGCAAGTTCTACCAGTCTGAATTACCAGTCATTGACACTGTTGTGAGATTGACAAGTTATTTAGAAGTCGCTGTCCATGTGGTGGGATTGACCAGATATTCAGATGGCAGTGACCATACTGTGGGATTGACCAGATATTCAGACGTCCGTGGCCATGATATGAGAATGACCAGATATTCAGATGACAGTGCCCATGATGAGGGATTGACCAGATTTTCAGGTGTCCGTGCCTGTCGCGTGGCATTGACCAAATAATCTGAAGTCAGTGCTCATAGTGTCGAATTGACCAGATATTCAGACATCAGTTCGCAGTGTGGGACTGCCCAGATATTAAAATGTCAGTGCGCATGGTGTGGGACTGACCAGATATTCAGATGTCAGTGTGCTTGGTGTGGGATTGACCGGATATTCAGATGTCAGTACGCATGGTGTGGGACTAACCAGATATTCAAATGTCAGTGTGCTTGTTGTGGGATTGACCGGATATTCAGATGTCAGTACGCATGGTGTGGGACTGACCAGATATTCAGATGTCAGTGCGCATGGTGTGAGACTGACCAGATATTCAGATGTCAGTGCGCATAGTGTGGGATTGACCTGATATTCAGATGTCAGTGCGGATGGCGTGGGACTGACCAGATATTCAGATGTCAGTGCACATGGTGTGGGATTGACCGGGTATTCAGAAGTCAGTGCCTATTATGTGGGATTGACCTGATATTCAGACATCTATGCCCATGGTATGGGATTGACTAGATATTCAGATGTCAGTGTGCATGGTGTGGGATTGACCGGATGTTCAGAAGTCAGTGGGCATGGTGTGGGACTGACCAGATATTCAGATGTCAGTGCACATGGTGTGGGACGCATGGTGTGGGACTGACCAGATGTTCAGATGTCAGTGCGCATGGTGTGGGACTGACCCATATTTCAGCTTTTCAATGGTGTGGGATTGACTGGATATTCAGAAGTCAGTGCCCATTATGTGGGCTTGACCTAATATTCAGACATCTATGCCCATGGTATGGGATTGACTAGATATTCAGATGTCAGTGTGCATGGTGTGGGATTGACCGGATGTTCAGAAGTCAGTGGGCATGGTGTGGGACTGACCAGATATTCAGATGTCAGTGCACATGGTGTGGGATTGACCGGGTATTCAGAAGTCAGTGCCCATTATGTGGGATTGACCTGATATTCAGACATCCATGCCCATGGTATGGGATTGACCAGATATTCAGATGTCAGTGCGCTTGGTGTGGGATTGACCGGATATTCAGATGTCAGTGCACATGGTGTGGGACTGACTGGATATTCAGAAGTCGGTGTGCATGGTGTGGGACTGACCAGATGTTCAGATGTCAGTGCGCATGGTGTGGGACTGACCATATATTCAGCTTTCAGTGCGCATGGTGTGGGATTGACTGGATATTCAGAAGTCAGTGCCCATTATGTGGGCTTGACCTAATATTCAGACATCTATGCCCATGGTATGGGATTGACTAGATATTCAGATGTCAATGTGCATGGTGTGGGATTGACCGGATGTTCGGAAGTCAGTGGGCATGGTGTGGGACTGACTGCATATTCAAATGTCAGTGTGCATGGTGTGGGACTGACCGGATATTCAGATGTTGGTGCGCATGGTGTGGGACTGACCAGATATTCAGATGTTAGTGCACTTGGTGTGGGATTGACTGGATATTCATATGTCAGTGCGCATGGTGTGTTACTGACCGGATATTCAGATGTTGGTGCGCATGGTGTGGGACTGACCAGATATTCATATGTCAGTGTGCCTGGTGTGGGACTGACCAGATATTTAGATGTCGGGTGGGCATGGTGTGGGATGAACCGGATATTCAGATGTTGGTGCGCATGGTGTGGGATTGACCGGATATTCAGATGTCAGTGAACCTGGTGTGGGACTGACCAGATATTCAGATGTCGGTGCGCATAGTGTGGGACTGACCGGATATTCAGAAGTCAGTGGCCATAACAACAATTTAGCTCTATCAGTGCTGTCTTAGCAATAAGGTTTACTAGTCTACGTACAAACCCTGACAAGTTAGAAAATGTCTCTTTAGAGGAAGTGCTAGTCTGAACTGAAAGTGCTTACTGTCGGTGATACGTAGGTTCGAACTGTCTGAGTTATTACTTAGTTGACAGCAGGTACTAACAGATCCACAACTAGGAATTCATCATGCATAGCAATGTGGAGTAGGTGGGCCATGCCAACAGTGTTCTTGCAGGGTGTCTTTAAATGTTCAAGGAGAATGACGGTGATCATATAACAAGTAAGGGGGGGGGTACATGAACATTCAGAGATTGTGGTGTCCCAGATAATTCCCCCATTCCAAGGTTGAGCGTTCATGGAATTAATGGTTATAAATAGGAAGGACGCAAAACATAGACCCTTACATCATGATGCAGGAGACTCTATACAAAAATTCTTTACACGTTTAACAGCAAGGTTCAGAATTTGCTGTTTTTTTTTTTTTTTTGTAATTAAACTTGTCTTTTAATTTTTAATGTTTTGGGACTTGCAATATGAATTCTCACAGTTCATGTAGGGTGCCATACTTGTATTGGGGTTGACACAACATATCCATAAATCTGTAATATAGAAGGCCTGTTCTTTGTTTAAGAAAAAATTCCCTACATCTTCCCTTACCTATGATTCTAGCCGGACTGAGGCAATAATCAGTTCTTGTAAGAGTATGGTAAAGCAGACATAGGCATGCATTCTGGTACAAGTGGAATTGTTACCTTGACAAAAAACATACATGAATGCTTGGATTTATACAAGTTTCTAAGATTTACCTAAGTGCAGGTTGAGATGCCTGAGATAGGCAAAAAATAAACTGCAAGAATATGGAGGATCCTAGGGGTCTGTATTGACTCTGTAATGGTACTCTATCCACCAGGAGGGGCTTCTGGGCTGTGGCAAAGAAGCCATGATACAGAAGTTTTAATAGATGCTGTCAGCTATACTTCGAATCCTGCACCATCCGTACCGTATACTTGATTCTGTCAGACAAGCCCATGGATGTCATTCCTAAGGCTGGGCTAGAGGGAAGATTATGTGCATGTTACTCACATGTAGCACATACATTGATTTTCAGAATTACTCTACCGCAGATGATACAAAAATTAAAGGAATGATGCCTGAACTCTGCTCTAGATCACCTATGTTTGACTAGCCTCAAGAGAGCTGCAGCGACCGGGCACAGGAAGGTGGAAGTGAGTGGCTGATGCCAGTTTGCCCAGCCTAGAGGGTTGGTGGTTACTCCTGCAGCAGTGATCCTGGTGAGTGAATGCTGCAGCTGTGTGCCACTTACAAGGGGATCAGCATGTGTGATAGCACAACGAGTTTGTAAGCTGCCACATGGAGGGGGTTAGATGAGGACGATCCTTATCCCTAGAATGCTCTACTCTCAGCTTGCTTGACTGCTGCGTTATAAGAACAAATGAGCCGTATGGCTGTTGCCTCTTGAGAATGAATGACTCAACTGGACAGACAGAAGAGTGGGACTAGATACTCACTGGAGAACCAGAAAAAAAATAATTTCTAGAATTTTCCTTTGTTATATTTCTAAATATTTTTGATGAACCATTTTTTTCTTGCATTTCTTCTAGCTGTGTGACTGGAGAAAATGGTTTCCACACTTTGCTTGAACTGTGCAGAAAATAGTTGGCTTTATTAAAATGCAGGCATTATGAAAATGCAGCAATGTTTATTTCCATTCATTTTAATTGTGTTCCATAAACATGTCAGACAACCCTAATATTTGCAACTCATTGCTAATGACCTAGCAATGACCGGAAGGGTCTAGTTGTGGAAAGCAAACCCAAAGGTAGAAGTGTCGGTTTTCAAGTTTGTTGTAAATTAAAAGCAGCACTCAGTTTATTATACAAAATAAGAACTGAGGCTCCTAATGCTCAGTAGGAACATAAACAGAACAAAGCATGGGTGCCCTCGTACTTAGGCTTAGGTTAAGAAGCCATCTTATTTGGGTTAGATTACGTTTACTGGCAGGACTGCTATGTCTGCATTAGTGTGTAGGTAATATGCTGGAGTAGCTCTCTGTAAGTGTATGTCCACTACTGTATCCCTTAATTAGGCTCGTTCTCACTAATTACAAATAACAGTAGTGATGGTGCAGCTGTATTATTTGATGGGCACTGAACTTGTATGCTGACATTTAAGGAGCTCAATCATTATCTAAGGTAAAAGAACAAGGTAGATTAATTTTGAAACGGCTTCTGAGCCTTGATCTGGTTTACACATGGTCTACCTAGAAATTAATATCTTATGAGTGGGAGTAATAGCCGTATTGCAGTGCTCCAGTACAGTCAGTGACATGTTGCAGTGCTCGAGTACACTCCGTGGCATGTTGGAGTGTTCGAGTGCAGTCAGTGGCATGTTTCAGTGTTCGAGTACAGTCAGAGACACATTGCTGAAGCTGCACCAGTCAGTGCAGCCTTCTCAGCTGAGTAATGCCTGCCAGGAAAACAGGTCCTTCAATCCCAGGAATCTGCATTCAGCAGAAGATTTTCTGTGCTGTGGAACATGCAGTTTGAATCAGTGGTTCGACAATCAGTAGATGGAATCAGTGTCCTTATCCCAAATGTTTTAACTGTATTAATACAAACTAAGTGAATCTGTGAAAAACACACACCAAGACTGCTGGGAAACAAGTCGCAGCTGTAGTAGAACTAGAGCTGAGAAATGTGTCAGATGGCTCCCCTTAACTAGGAGAAACAGTTGAAATAGTTTGAGATGCATGGCTGTAGCCTTTGAAGCATTATTGCAATTTCAGTGGGTTTCAGTTATCACTTCATTACAAAAGCTGGTTACGTGAAAACAAAAGAAGGGGATATGGAGGACAAACAGTTGCTGTTTGCCTAACTCCTCTTGTTTCGTTCTGTCCTGACCTCTTGCTCTGCCTAGTCTCCATTCCCTTTGCCATACTTTGCATAAACATATTCTGAATCCATTATGAAGTTCTCCAAACGGCACCGATCCACCTCATCATTGTGGCTCTTTAAAAATAAATCGGCTGATTGCAATACCTTGTCAAATACCTAGATTGTGGGTTTAGATGCGGATGTGCTCATGAAATTGTAATGAAAGCCAGCCATTGTTTGTTGTAAGAGCGATCGATTGCATTTAAGGTGCATAAAAATATGCTTGGGGAAACATGAAAAGAAACTGGCCCAGTACTTCTCTCAGGCAAGCCTCTGAATGCTTGCATGTTTGTCTGTACATTCATTCATTGAGGGACACCTGCCCAAATTACTTTCCCTCTCTTGCAGATGCCTTTGATCTTGCTGACAGCTTGACAGCATTAGTGCGGGGCATATTGGTTAATCCTTTGCTTAACTGGCTTTTTTGGCGCAGCCAGGGGCCTTTCCAAAAATAATCTGTCAGCAGAGGACTAAATCCTAATCAAACTGCCTGAAAAGGTATTGGGAGTGTGGTTTTGAAGGAAGATGTGCTTTTAAAGCATCTTGCAAAGATAGCTTGAGAAAATTAAATACTAGAAATCTTTTAACTGAAGCATAAAACCAAATCTTAGTAACACAGATGTTTGTTTATTTATTTATAATATTTCTGGTAACTAGGTGTGACTGACTGGGTGATGCCAGTTTAAGAGAGTGATAGACAGCCTTATAACTGTATATAATGAAGGCAGAACAATTCAGTGTAAAATGTCGGTTATATTTATGATAAGGCATCAGGTTTGATCAGAAGTGTTGGCTGGCTGATTTGGTTTTTACAGATCTTGCATGCCTTCTTAAACATTAATCTATAATACTCTGAGTCTGTATAGGAAAAGGCGAAAACAAAGGCTGAATATGGTACAAGACAGACTGAATCCAGAGATAGCTGATCTGTTGCTTTGAAATTTTTATGCAGGAAACCAGTGTGTCCTTCAGATGTATTAAAAACAATAAGAAAAAGCATTTTGATGGGAATCCTGGATGTCAAAAAGAAACGGAAAAGAGGAAGAGATTTTGAAATGTGCAGCAGAAAGTTTTATTTAGAAATGTTACCCCTACAAGTGTAGATAGAATTTAGTAGTTGCCACTAGTTATGATGCAGCTAAAATGCTTTCAGGTACTGTAGTGACAGTTGAAAGCACACTTCCAAAAATATCATTTCTGCAGGACATTATTGGTAGTAATTGTGTGTAAAAACAAATGCTTTTACACATGTTGCTTCAGTTATGCTACCTGAAATTGTGAGTTTCCTCTTTCTTGTATTTACTAAATCTTAAATGATGCAACCTAACTTTTCCAAGTTTTTTTAACTCGCTCTTAAGATGTTTCCCTATGCTATAGTATGTGTTCATTGGCTGTTTTTATTTAATTGGTGCAATTAATCTGTTTGCATTCTTATTGCCCTCTTTAGCGTTTTCTGTTCCAGGCCTGTACTATAAGTAGAATCCATCCAGTTCTTATTTTCAGAGACAAATTATATGAGGAAGTCACTTGTAGTGCCTCACAAGAGTTGAGGTGTATTCCAGCGACAGGCATGATTCATAAATCGTGAGTATGAACCACTGTCAAGGCTTTTGGTGCAGGGTCCTATGCAGAGGCAGCTGAAATCCCCCAGACCCATTATTAGTTTTATCATGTTAATCTGATCGCTACGAATGTCTGAAGAGTAACACAGATGGTGAATCAGAGAAGAAAATATACTGATTTGTGACAAGAACACATAAGTTATTGTTTTATTCATACCTACTAGGTTTCACAAAACCTTTTTTTTTTATCTGTGTTAGACAGGTTACCTGATTTGTATGTAGTTGTCAAATGTCAACATTTTGTTTTATTTTGGTAAATAGTATTTTGTGATGAGCAGCTAAGTATATAAAGTATGAAACTTAAGAAATTATTATTGAGTTGTCATTGTACTGTAGACAGAAATGGAAGTTGGGTAATATTTTGTATTAGTGTCAATCTATTTGCAGAAACTTGGCATGTAATATTTGTTTCCATTTGGAAGCAAGATTCTTGGTGGCATTACCGTGCTTAAGGGCTTGTATAAAAATAGCCTGCAGATGTCTGAATGGTTAGACATGTGACATGTAAAACTGAATGTAGTGAGGTTCAGTGGAACAAACATGATGTGCCCCCCCACCCCCAAACTAATGGGTGAACGTATATCCTGCATAAAGAAGGAAAAGGAAGTCGGTGTTACCTCTGAGCTCAGGCAAGAACAGTAGAACAAGTGAAGTAAAAACATGCTGATTTGTCAGGACCTGTGTACAAGCAAAAGTGCATTATAACTCCGTTATATGCAGTTCTAGTAAAACTCTGTGTTTCTAGCCAGCTTCATTGTATAGTGAGATATATGGCCGTAGCAACCTGGGTTCAAGTACCAGCAGGGAGCTGGAGGAATAGGCTGGAGAGACAGAGAAAACTGGCCATGAGTGTTAAGCACCAGTTACCCTATCCTGGGGTGAGTGGTAAGCACCAGTTACCCTATCCTGGGGTGAGTGGTAAGCACCAGTTACCCTATCCTGGGGTGAGTGGTAAGCACCAGTTACCCTATCCTGGGGTGAGTGGTAAGCACCAGTTACCCGATCCTGGGGAGGGAGGCAGCCCAGTTCATTCCAGTATTGACTGTATTTCATTAGCGTAGCAGGTGTGCTGTCTGGAATCTCATGTATCCCTCTTATCCAGGCTACTGTTGGGCAGCAGGTGTTAGTATACTGCTGCTGTTGCCAAAGATGACCGGTGCACATCATCAGCCTGGGGACAATTGTGTGTTATCCTGCTGTCATACAGACTTCTGACCAGTGATCTTGCATAAAGCATCCCCGGACCCTGTTTGATGAACCTTTTGCACATCCACTAAACAAACAGAATCAGAACTACTAGATCAAAGACTTAAAATAAATCGGACATGTTAGAGACACAAATATGTTTCTCAGAAAATTCCCGTGCTCTGAAACCATGTGAAGCAGAGTTCCTCCCTAACCTTATTTAATTACAGCGTGGACCAATGGATCAGTTAGAATTTCACCTCCTGGTCCAGCGTCTGTTTGAGTTGGACAGATGCTGTCAGTAAATCACCCCTGTATAAATGAAATGTGTGGGTTGCATGGCTAGGCTTATACGTGCAGTAGTGGTCATTAGCCTAGGATACACATATAGACCTATGCTGTGTGCTGTCCGCCCAACTGAGATTGAAATACTGAGGATGTGGGGCCCACTTAAGTGACTGATGTAATTGTTCTTTTGGGGGCAATAATAGCACCAATCTGTATATCCATCTCTAGCATCTATTAGGCTGGAAATGTGTATAAGGGTGTGCTAGTACAGCCTATCTCACATGTACCTCCTGTATGGTATTGACAAGTTATGATCAGATTTCCAGTGTTTGGCTTACAGCCTACCATTTGATGGACAACTGGTGGGCACAGTCAGGTTGACAAAGCAAAACTACTGATGGGCATTGTGGCTGATACACGCCCTTGCTTTACTGGTTAACAGGAAAAGATCTACAGAAGGGGGCTGGCAGAATAGGAGGGGACTGCATAGATCGGTAAGGGTGTGACTGAAGGACAAACAAGTCGCCACTGGGGTCTGGACATAACAAAGACCTAAATGATGCACCACTACAGCTAATGCAGAGGTCGGGGTTTGTGATGAAGGGGAGTTAACTACACTGACATTACATAGTTCCTATGTAGCAGTTTGCAGAGGTCGGGGTGTGTGATGAAAGGTGGTTAACAACACTGATGATGTACTGTGTAGTTCCTTTGTAGCAGTTTGCAGAGGCTGGGGTGCATGATGAAGGTGTGGTTAACTACATTGACGTTACATGAAGTACAGTGTAGTTCCTATGTAGCAGTTTACCATGTGTGGCTACAGTTTATAGCGATGAGCAACAGCCTCACAAATTCAGGGGATCTGCGAATTCATGTCTGCTATCCACAAGTGCCCTAAAATAACACTGCCTTAACATCAGCTCTCTCCTGTTGCCCCAAACTGGAGAAATTCCCTCGTGTGCATACAAGTCCAGAGTCGATGCCGGTGTCCCCCCAGTACCAGTACGGTAGGCTTGCACTTCAGCAGTGCTTTTGTTTTATCAGTCTGTTATTGAACAGTAGATTTTCAATCTAACGCCAGAAGTCCATTGTGATCCATCCCCTTACATCAGCATGTAGAAACATGGCGCAATTCGAATCGTACCTCGTTACATACGAACCTGCTCTTTTGTACTTTCTGGCAATAGTAAGCACCTGCACACTGGCACATGCAACATTCCATGCCATGAATCCCCACTTGTGGGTCTTCTGAACCCCTAACCCAACCTTATTTTCTTGCCCACAACATCGCCTCCTTAGGCAGCTGCCCTACAGAGACTTGCCCACTGAGAACATAGTGCAGAATAGGGTTGTTGTCACATCACACGTGATCTGCATAGTGACAGGCTCAATGAACCCCTTTAGCTATTTCCCTTCATTTGCTGCAGTCACAACCCACTGTTTCCCCTTCTGATACCATAATGCTGCCCACTCAGGATACAGTGCTAAGTATAAATATAGCTCCAATTCTTACAACACTCTGCCAAAGCCAAGCATTTATGAATCTAGTACCCCAGCTTGAGTAATAACCATTTAAGGGATTTATTGTAGGTATCTCTCCCATACACACACACATACATACAACAAATAAGATCTGAATGTTTGCAGTTCCTATATAGATCTTGTGATGACTGGTTAATGCCTGTAATAAACTGACTGGACAAAACTGATTCTACAGGGTTGTACTGCATGGCTTTATTATTCTGCATAGTAATACAGTGGGCATTCAGTTTTAAACGGTATGTTAACACGGAGTGCTGTATATATGCTTTCCTTTGCCTGAACCCTCTGCCAGTTTTAATTTCAACAAGCCATTTTGTCTTCTTATGTATAGTAAAATCAAATAATTTAGGTAATCTGTCTTGCTACCCAACTTTGCCAGACTCTGTCCTTCTTAGTTTTTCTTTGCTGTGTTTTTGTTTTCTTTCTTTCTTTGCCACGTCATTTTGGTAACATACAAAAGTATTAATCAAGGTGTTTGCTTTTTTTTATTTTTTTATATTTATAGAAATATTTCTCATGTACTTTTCAACATGCCAATGCGAAGTAAGAAATTTGGGCACCCCCCAATACATGCATTTGCCAAATATTACACGACTGTTTTGTCTTGCTGTAATTACATTTATATTATCTGTTCACAGTTAGTTTTTCTGTCATGGTTGCACTTTTCCAGTTTCTTTTGCTGACTCCCTCGCTGGAGACATCCATCCAAACCCTGGTCCTCCCAAATCCAACCCAACCACAAACCCTAGTCCAAGCAACCCCCCCCCCACAACTCAACTCCTAGCCAACAAAAAAAAACAGACCTACTTATAATGTCCCTAATCATCAGAAGCATATGCAATAAAATCCAAGAAGTACATGCCAGCATAAGCATCTATTCCCTAGATACTCTCTTCCTAACGGAAATCTGGCTCAAACCTCACATCAGACGTGAGGAAATACTTCCACCTGAATACAGCATCCTTCGCATAGACAGATTGTCCAAAAAAGGAGGTGGTGTAGCATTGATATTTAAACACCACCTCAATATTCAACTCCTGAACACATCTGCCCCTCACCACAACAATGAAGAAATCCTTTATGCCAATCTCAAACTAAACTCAAACAAAACAATCAATATCATAGGATGCTATTTCCCACCAGGGCAAAATATTACACCACTAGAAAATCTGGGTCTATATTAGAACACCGAACATTCAAAATCGAACCCTACCAATCAAAAATACTAAACATCGAAAATTCAGAACAGCAAATTTTTTCCTAGGGAAAAAAATTGCTGTTCCAAAACACATACAACACTAGCACACCAAAGAAACAGCAATCCACACACATACACCTAAACTCTTACCCCTAACCCTACACTAAACTATTCACACACAACTAACTATCCAGTTACCTTAACCCAAACCCTAACCCTAAGGTCCGTCACTATCGCACATTCACCTCACCCGCGCCCTAACCCTAACTCACCTACCCCGCCCTAACCCTCACGTCCACACAATCGCACACTTACCTGACCTGCGCCCTAACCCTCATGCCCACACAATTGCACACATACCTAACCCGCACCCTAACTAACCTAACCCGCACTCAATTGCACACTTACCTGAACCCGAACCGTAACTTTCCACCAAAGCGCTGAAAATACAGAAGAAACAGAAATGGACAACCGAATTCTTTCCCTAGGAAAAAATTTGGTTATCTGTTTCTTACATATTTTCGCTGAAAACGGGTTGATGTTAGAACACTAGACATTTTAAATGTTCGGTGTTCTAATATAGACCCGAAAATCTCATGAGTTGGGCTACTTTATCTCTACCCCAGGAAACCATCATTGTCGGCAACTTTAACACCAAGTGGCTATCCTGTAATAACAATCTCCCAGCCATTCACCTTAATCTCAATGGGTTAATTCAACTCATCCAATCCCCTATCCGAATCAACAAAAACCTTAGCAATCATGCCTTACTTGACTGGATCCTAGTCAGCAAAGCCCCTCACTCTTACCTAGCAGGCTGCTTACCTGACAGTCTTAGTGACCATTCCCCCACTTTCCTAATTCCGCTCCACACAAACAGTCTCAAGCCCATTATCCACAGGCAAATACAGAACAAGTCCAACTTCAACACCAACTCCTTCATCTCCTCCCTGCAAAAAATTAACTGGTCACCACTAAAATACCTCAACCTAGATGAGGCTGTCCACTTCTTCAACAGTACCTTCCTCTCCATCCTAAACACCCATGCTCGAGTAAGAAATGCCAAAGTCAGATCCAGGTGTGCCTCATTGTTACAAAAGACCACCAGAACCCTAATGAAATCCAGAGATAAGGCCTGGGAGCACTGGCGATTAACAAAAAATAAAAACAGGCAGTCATTCCTTGAACTGCGCAATAAAGCCAAAAAAGCAAATAAAATTAGACAAATCCCTCTACTATAAATCCACCCTAAACTCTACCAACCACAACCCTAAGCAATTCTGATCCACTATTAACACGATCCTTCACCCAGGGAAGGTTGATGCCCCCTAGCCATCCATTCACCCCTCCTTCAGCAGTATTGCTGAATCCTTCAACAAACACTTCACTGAAACTATAACATCTCTAAACAAACAGCACTACCCTACAACAGCCCCCAACTCCTAACCCTATACCCCCCACTCCTCTTTTCTTCTTGACCTCAGTACCTACCTCCAACATAAAAAGACTATTGTCAAAACTTAAACCCACCAAACTCGCAGCTGACAACCTCCCCTCTGACTACTTGAAAACTGCAGCTGATACACTAGCCTACCCAATTTCAATTCTAATCAACTGTTCCATAACAGAAGGCTATGTTCCCTCAATATGGAAAATATAGGTTCATAGATTCATACTAGGCTATCTGCCCTAGGGCATTTATAAGCCTAGCCAGAGTACGTTTGTCTTTCGCCACCCATTTTAAATTAATTTTGCTATGCCCTTTTTCGAGGTTAGTATACTGTGCCTCTGTCTAACAGTGACACAGAAGTGATACCCGGGGTAAACCTACGATCTCCCATCCACTCATCAAGATTCCTCTTGAAGAGAGTCAATGAGGGACTCTGCCTAACCTGGACTGGGATTTTATTCCAGAGTGAAGGGAGCCTCTGGGTTATGAATCTGTCCCTCCAGCATGTCCTATTTATTTCAGAGCTGAGGTTCAAGTCTCTCGAGCGCATAGCTCGATGGGATTTGGATTTTTTGAGGTGCAGCATGTCCCTTAATTCCGGGTTGGACATGGCTTTATACGTCAGGCACAGATCGCCTCTGAGCAGGTGGTATGCCACTGAGTAGAGCTGGAGTTTCTTTAACCGGGCAGCATATGGCATCTGTTTGAGCCCTTTGATCCTCTTGGTGAGGTACTTTTGGGGTCTTTCCAGTTGCTGCAGGTGTTTGGTAAGGTACATCCCAAAAGGGGCATTGTACTCAATTATGGGCCTGATGAGGGATGAGTAAAGAAGCACGATGACCTCCCCTGATCTAGATGTGAATCCCTACATGATTAGGTGGGCTATATAAAATGTTTTTCTAACCACTTTGGCCATGTGGTTGTCAAATGAGAGATTGCTATCAACTTGGGTCCCCAGGGCCCTAATTACTTCTTCTGTACTTAATGGATTACCACCTATGTGGTAATTTGTGGGCACTTTGTTTTTGCCAAAGGGGATGACTATACACTTTTTGGGGTTTAGCTTGAGGCCATGGCTCTGGCACCATTTGTCTGTTTTTATGAGGCCATTTTGGAGGATGCTTATGTCGGCTGGAGAGTCGATTATGGTGCCCAGTTTGCAGTCATCTGCGAACTTGGTCAGCCACAGTCCTTCCGTGTTGGCCTGTACCTCCGAGAAATATATACCGAACAAGAGAGGTCCCAGGACAGAGCCTTGTGGGACACCACTTGTAACTGGTTTGGAGTCTGACATGGCTCCAGCAATTCTAACCATGTGGGTTCTGTCCTTGAGCCAGTTTGCAACCCATCTAGTGACATAGGGGTTTATATTTAAGCTGGTGAGATTATCTATAATGCCCGAGTGGGGTATTGTATCAAAGGCTTTTGCGAGGTCCAGGTAGGCTGTGTGGACCACCTTCCCTTCGTCAATGGCCTTGGTGACGGTTTCAAAGAAGACGACCAGGTTTAAGAGGCAGGATCTGCCCTTAACAAAGCCGAACTGGGTAGGATCCAGTGTCTGTAGGTCCCCAATATCTTTATTTATGAGGTCCATGATGATCCTTTCCATAGCTTTGCAGACCAAGCTAGTCAGGCTTATGGGGCGATAGTTTCCAGGGTCCGTTGAGGCACCACCTGTGTGGAGAGGGACCACTGTTGCTGTACGCCACTCTTTGGGTTCATATCCTGTAGTAAGGCTGAGATTGAACAGTAGTTTTATGTTTGGGTTTAGCTCTTCTTGGAGTTCATGTAGGGCAGCCGGGACACCATCTGGTCCCATTGATGCTGTGTTTTTTGCTTTGGAGAGGGCGGCTCTTACCTGAGCATCTGAGATGTCAGGGAGGCAGCACTCTGCTGGGATAGATATTTGCCCTTTTGGTGGGGAGGGGGTTGCTGAACCTGTCAGCTAGGATGTTGGCAATGTCTGTGGCTTCGGTGTATGTTTTGTCATTTTGGACTAATTCTGAACATATCTGGGAATTCCCACCCAGGTTCCTAACATAACTAAAGAAAGCCTTGTGATTATCCTTAGTGTCCTGTGCAATTTTTCTCTTGAAGCTGGCCTTAGACGATTTTATGAGTGCCCATAGTTTTTTGCTAATACTGATCAGAGATGCCTTCCCTTTTTGGGATTTTGCTCTATCATGTAGTAGCTTCCTCCTTCTATTGTATAGTTTGTTTATGGCTGGGGTTCACCAGACAGGACGTCTGCCTTTGGAGGATTGGGTCTTGGTTTTATTTGGGATTGCATGATCCATGCATTCCTGAAGGTGTTCATAGAATATATTTATAAAGGATTCTGCAGTCTGGGCCGTATTTTCCACAGGCCCGGGGGCTTTGAAGGATTCCACCTCGGTTTTGAGGAGTGTGAAATTTGCTCTAGAGAAGTTTTTCACTGTGGTTTTCTGGGCAGGGAGTGGGGTCGGGATGTGAATATCCAGTTGGATTAGTTTATGGTCTGATCTTACCAGTGATGGATACACTTCTGGTCTGGAGCATAGAGTCCCCATGTTGGTGATGATCAGGTCCAGTATGTTTTCCCCTCTTGTGGTAGTGGTAACAAGTTGTTCCATAGCATTTGAGTTTATGAATTCTAGGAACCTTTGGGCTAGGGTGTTGGAGCTAGAGTAATGCTCCCAGTCAGTGTTTGGGTAGTTGAAGTCGCCCAATATAATGGTGTTTGGAGAGACCTTCATATTTTCCAGTGTTCTCAGGAAGGCCGAGTGAGGTTCCTGGGTTTGGGAGGGTGGTCTGTAGCAGGCTATAAACTGGAAGGTAGTTTTACCCACTGTTCGTTGCACATGGATAGTCTCTGATGCTTCGTGCTGTGCCACCAACCTGGAGGTGTGGGTATCTTTGATGAATATTGATACTCCCCCTCCTTTTGTAGTTCAGTCCAAGTGTTGGGGCCGAAAAGCATGGAATGAGGTATAACCTGGTAGTGCTGGGGTGCTCTCGGGAGCCCTGAACCAGGTTTCTGTTACTGCACAGATATCGATGTTCTCCATGCTAAGGAGAGTTTTGAGTGTGTGCATCTTGAGGTTTAGACTTCTGGCGTTGAGTAGCATTACTCTTAGTTTCCTATCCCTTGTGATACCTATGGAGGTGGGTTTGTCTTTTGAGCCTTGCCTAAAAAAGGCACTATGGGGGTAGCAAGAGTCTTTGCCAATATCCGAAAGCCTAAGGGTGACAGGTGCAAGCCGTCCTTAACGAAGCATCGTGGCTTGTCGAGCATATCATCCCAGGCTGACAGGCATTGGATCCCCTTTGAATGACACCAATACTTAAGCCAGTTGTTGAAATTGATCATCTTGTCTTCATATTGTGGCATCATTCTTGGTGAAGGTAAGATGCTACTCAAGGTCAGGGTCATACTGGCCTGGGCTACATGCTCAGAGAGCTCCTCTAGGTCTCTTTTCATGTAGTCCAGGGAGGTACGTCTCAGGTCATTCACACAAGCATGGACAATGACTGAGTCATATTTGTACTTGCCTTGGAGTGACCTGAGTGCTTGTGTTATGTGGCATATCCTAGCGCCCGACAGGCTGCTCACCATGACCTTCTCCTTGTTCAGCCTGGTGAGCGGGATGTCAGTGTGCCTGACGATAGTCATCTATTACAAGTGTATCAGGTGTGTTGTTTAGCCTTAAGGGCTGTGACTGTTCGGCACACTGGCTTTGTGAGATATGTGTTGCACGTGTTTTGTTTTGGGGTAGCGGCTGCTTGGGTGTCTGCTTTGAAGGTCTCTCCTGCTTAGGCAGATCTTTATTTAGAGCCTCCGAGTATGTTTTTGTGTGACTATGTGTTTGGTTTGCTGTCATGGTAGGTCTGTGTGAGACTGGAATTGTGAGTGTGGTTTCCTTCTCCTCCTGACTGGTTATGCCAGTACTGTGTTGAGAGAGCTTAGCCTCCAGTTTGGCTATATGGTTGCATCTCTCACATGTGTTGGAATTTGTTGGGAGGAGGAGAGGGTTGTCTGTGTACATGAGGCAGTTGTAACGTTGGCTCAAGACTCCCAGATTCACCAGCTGGACCGGAGAGGAGATTGACAACTGACCTTTGGACATGCTAGAATAGTATTGGGAATTCCTTTATATTTGAAAACAAGGGCCAATGGGGAACAAGGTACTTAAGGGGAGTTTGTGAGGGTGTAGTGCTTTTATTTTTGTAGTGCTGACTTATATAATTGCTTAGTGAGCAAGTGCCAGGTAACTTAAGTGCAATGTGTTACAGGTAACTTAAATGCAAAAACGACAAACAGTAACTTTCTTTCAAGTGAAACAAGGAAATAAGTACAGTAAGCAATGCAGATATCACTGGGGATCCACAGAAGTGCTGAAAAGCCGCGTTTTAGGTGGAATTAGCATTCCAGGGAAATAAGCAAACAAACAACAAGCATACAAACAAAGCTAGATTCAGTAGGCCTGGATCTAGTCTATGCTACAGCAAACAAGGTGTACCAATTTCAGTAAGAAACAGTTCAAATATGCAGGCACTATAAACCTTTAACCAGAAATTCCCAGCTCAGAAGGGCAGAGTCCAGCCTCTCCTCCCACAAGAGTGCAGACCACAAACCTTCTGCATCCCACATCATTCCCCTCCACAAAGGCACCCCCTCCACCGACCTCTCCAATTACTGCCCTATTGCTATCCTCTCCCCTCCCTCCAAGATACTTGAAAAACGTATCAACACCCAGGTCTCCAACTACCTCCTAACTAATAATCTCCTCTCCAAAACCCAACATGATTTCAGGCCATATCACAGCACTACCTCCGCTCTGCTCTCCTTCACCAACACTATACTTTATCACAAAAACACTGGCCTCTTCTCTACCGCCGTATTTCTAGATCTCTCAAAGGCCATTGACATGGTATCTCGTGAGCTGCTACTGTCTCCTTTCCCCAACCTCTCCTTCTCACAATCAGCCTGCAACTGTGCTATCTACACGGACGCCAGCAATCCATAATCTGTGATGATAACATATCACCTCGCCTCCCAGTTACTCTCGGAGTTTCCCAAGGGTGTATCCTTGGCCTTTTGCTATTCTCACTTTTCACTAACAACCTACATACTGCCACCACACAAGCATCTCTTATACAGTACGCAGATGACTCTTCTCTCATGTGCTCTGCCCCCACTCTACCAGAACTACAACAAATCACACAGGAATTATTCTCTTCTGTAGAAAGCTGGCTATCCAATGCACAGCTCCTACTCAACCCAAGTAAGACAAAACTTCTCCTGTTCCAATCTTCCAAAGCCACCCAAAACAACCCCCACTTCAACATTCTCACCAAAGACAAATACCATCATCTCTCCATCAGAACACAGAAAATTACTCGGTGTTGAAATAGACGACTTAAATTTGACACCCACATATCTCTCACAATAAAAAAAGTTCACAAGATACTTGGTGCATTATATCGAAGCTGCCAGTTCCTAACCAAGGCGGCTAGAATCTCCATTGCCATTTCCCAGCTAATCTCCACCCTACTCTCTGTATCCCCCGTACTTACCAACTTAAGACAGACAGACCTACACAAGCTGGTCTTGTTTGCTTGTTACAACAAAATTGCTAAATTTGGCACTGGAACCTCCTACCTCAGCCATCATTGTAACTCCCTTAAAGAACTAAACTGGCTTGAACTCCCACAACTCCTTCACTTTAATCAATTCACCCTCGCTCATAAACTTATCAACCACCCCCATAACATCCCTTCCCTTCAAACCCTTCTCCAACCCTATCACTCCACTAGGTCCTAAGATCAAGCAACAAAAATCAACTCACTGTTATCAAACCCAAAAACTCAGCAGGAGAAGCCAAATTATCATGTACCATATCTAAACTTTGGAACAATCTTCCACCCTCTATAACTACTCTGCCTTCCAGCAGCCTTTTCAAGACTGCGCTCAAATTCCACTTAAATTTGCACTGGCTTTGTCCTTGTTCTGTGTGTGTCTCTTTTGGCTTTTCCCGGTTAGGGGTCGCCACAGCAGAACTCCGATTCACTAATGATTGGCTGTAGATTTTTACGTGCCGAGTTGCCAGCTCTGACGCACAACCTTCAATGAAGGTACACCCATTCACACTTTGTCCTTGTTCTAATCCAGACTAACACCCCTCTTACCCCCCCACCTAGACTCTTAACCCAGCTATACTACCGCCAATACTAACCACAGTCAGAATTAGCTAGTTGTCTTTACATACTTTAAAATCTTGTCTGACAACTTGTTACTAATATTATAAACAACAAGAAACTATCTTAACTTGCAACACTTTACTGTTGATAATCAATATCTTGTTATTGTTTTATAGCCAACAATCTGTAATGTTGTTTACTATTACTGCAACTTTGTATCTCTATTTATCATGTACATGATGTGGAGCTTTTCTCCCTGGGCATCTACTGAAAAAGGACCTGTGTCCATTCGGAATTTCCTGGTAAACAAATGTAAATAAATAAATAAATAAATAACTGGACTGACATCTGGATCTAACTTCATGGAGTACACAGCTGGAAGCTTCCTTAGTTTGTCTTTGAAAGATCAGAGATCAGCATAGTTGGAAAACAGTGGTCTTTTAAGCTAGCATGAAGGATTTCCTTGTTAAATGAAAGCAGTCCCATTTTCAAACTGTCTCTGAGCCCTGATAATGACTGGACGTGCCTCTTGACCACATAAAATAAGTCAAAACATTTCCCAGCAGTGTAACATGAAAGTACTACTGTGCCTTCCATCTGAATTTCTTCACTACCATAAACAACAAGCTTCACACACTTTGCCAAGTCAAACTTTTTACCATGGCACACGCTAGCAAATGTTTCTGCTGACATAATATTGCACTTGGAATGTGTCATCTTTGAGCTCTATGGGTTTGCCATTTATCCGAACAGTACAAAGTACTTCATTCTGTGGCCTTAAATCTACTGCACTGACCGTTTCATGAAGCACCGACACACCATCAACATAAAGAGTAGAGTTGCAGCTTTCTAATTGATAGACTTGTTTATTTGAATGTTCCCCTTTTATAAAAAAATGTGGGACTTTTGATTTGCAAAACCTTTTGAAATGATTCCATTTATTGCATTTGTGGTACTGCTCAGCAAAAGCTAAACATTTCTCCTTTTTAGATTCATGATTTCCACCACAGTTACAACAGTTGGCAATGAATCTGGTTTGGGGCCCATGCTTTAAAGTTTGCTGACACTGTGCGAACTCTAGAATTTACTGGAAAGCTCTGGGGTTTACCAGTGAGTGCTGCAGGGGCTACAGCTGCTGCCATGTGTTTGGGGCTGTTTCTTTTAATCAGGTGCTGCATACTATCAACATGAGCTCTAGAAGTTATTGGAAACCTGCATCTCTCATTTGTAAGCATATGTGTTTGCTTTTCTGTGAGCTCGTTTATCTGACAAATGTCAGTGGCCATATTCAAAGTTAAATCACTGTCACAAAGCAAAGTCTTTCTCACAGCATCATCTTTAATACCATACACAAGTCTGTCTTTTATCAACTCATCCCTTAAAACACCAAATCTGCACATTTTAGCCTTATTTTTCAAATCAGTTATATATGCTGCAAAAGTTTCACCTTGATTCCTTGTGTAAAATAAGTGCCTTTCCATTGTAACATTTGTCTGGGGGTTACACATTTCTCTAAATTTACATTTTAAGCTATCAGGGTCCTCCCTTAACTCAGCTGGTACAACAATATGACAGTTTTCCCACTCTCCAGCAAAGATAGGTGGTGCATACACAAATGAACATTTCTTTCCATGGCTTCTGACCCAGCTAAATTAAGTAGAGTAAATGCTTTTGTACGGTCACCTTTATCAGAAAATGCAGCCTGTATGAATGAAAATGTCATACTCCTGCTCAAACACTCTCCAGTTCTCTGCAATATTGTTGTCAAACACAAGTGCAATGGGTTTTCGAAATCCGTCTGCCATGCCCAAGAAAGTATGCACAAACACACTGGAAATATGGCCCTTGTAATTATGTATGAACAAACTGTTCTGTGAGCTTGTAATCACATTCACATGCACAATAAACTCTTTGAAATACTTTACTTTGTGAAATATGCTCTGAATTGGCTGTGTCTTGCCAAATAACTTTACTGTAATACTGCACAAACATGTGAACACTTCATACACTTCTAATAACTTGGATATCTTTAATTAGTACAAAAAATATGTGCTTAGCGAAAATGCAGTTATTTCCTCTTATATTATTCATTTTGTCTAATTCAGACTTTATTTCAAACATTTTCTATGGTAATTCGAATAGTTTTATCAATATCGGACATATCGGTTTATTTGAATATCTGTTGGAGTATTCTGTATGCCTCGTTTTTTATTTTGCTTATAAGAAATTATTTGAGCAAGTTTTAACATCTGAAATTAGTTTCTGACCTATTTTGAAAATTATGGGTGCAGTAGGGATGATCCGCTCCTGTTTATTCCACCAATACCAACCAGTTCCTCTGGGACTCGAATTGAAGAAATTGGAGCTCTTTCTGACAACAAGGTGTTTTGGCCATGCCTCCTTTGACACCGCACCCTTTTTATTTATGCCTCTTCTGACACCAAGTCCTTTTAAACATGCAACTTCTGACACCATGTCACTCATCCCTCTCAAATATAGGTGACAAGTAGGTGGGTTATTTCGTTTAGATTCTTTAGTAGATAGAAACACATCAGGATAGATAGCAGCATCATTAAATACGAACAAACTAGCTAACAGACGGAACTTGCAAACATACATGCTTACATCTCAACAGCTAACTACAAAATGGCAGTCAGGCTCGCACGTGCTCAGTATTTATACACTTATGCAAGCCCATGGATAGCTTCTTAATGGTACATACATACACATTGATCTACAGATATTTAGTGCAAAGATGACTCAAAGGAGCTCACGTTTAGGTGCTTCATTTTGACGGCGACAATAGGCCTGGTTCAGGCCTTTCTTCGCCCCCAGCTCTGCCTTAGATAGTGTTTTGGGTACAATACTGGTTCCCAGTGTCCTAACATCCTGTAGTCTGTCACGCACACAGACATGCTCCTTGATTTTAAGTGGTGGGCTATTTCCTCAACCTTTGGATCTTTGAAGGATTCAGGAGGATGTTGAGACATACCTCTCAACCTCTTGCCACAAGAAATCTGGGCAAAGCCAAAAATATTTGGTGGGCAAAGACCCAAAGATAGGGGAACATTTAAAATATTGCTGTTATAAACTTAGAAAGTTGCCAGAATAAAAAAAAAGGTTTTGTGGTAATATGCATTTTCTGAAGGATATGAAGTCTAAAACATAAATATATGTCATTATTTAGTAACATCAGTCCTCAGTGATTTTCCAGAAAACCACAAATTTTATGAGGATCAGACCAAAAATGTGAGACAAATATCTTTAACATTCTGCAGAAATTAACAGTTCAGAGGTTATGTTTTGAAGCCACTTTTTCATACATAGTCATGAACACAGAATCAACCCCTCTTCCACATCCAGTGGACCCTCTCTCCCTTGGAATGGATTGCAGGCTTATGACACTCATGTATCAAGCCTGTGTCCTTTCTTCCCAGAAGTACCAGAGTTTATGTGGAAGAAGGTGAAGCAGCCTAGGATTCCCAGAATGCCATCAGGATATCTTGGAGGCATCTAGATATGGTTCCTATTAGAACTCAGAATGCTTGAAATGTCGAATGTCGTATGGTCGACACCATATGATCGACATTTCAAGAGTTTGAAGGTTAAACATAATGGTGCTGTTCGGTGCAGAATGGGAGAATTTCCCTTTTCTGCACTGGTGTGATCTCGGAGCTGGTATATTTAAGTAGGGAGGAGTGAGGGGTGCAGGGGGGCTTGCCCCCCTGCCTGCACCGTTAAGGTAAGTTTTTTTTTTATTATTATATATTCGAACTTTTAAACTTCGATCATATGTTGTCGAACATATGGGATTCGAAGTTTAGAAAGTTCGAATATATAATATAGACCTGTTCCTTCAGCCCTGATATAGGCTGATGAGCCTTACAAACTGCCACCTGAGTGAAGAGGACAACTCATTAAGATTTGACGTGATAACTCGCTAAGATCCAGACTGTTAACTCGCTAAGATTCAAACTGCTAACTCCTATATGATGATTTCAGTCCAGCATAGGTCCTGTGGATTAGAGTGACATGAAAGTGTGCTCCTCTGACAAATTGGAGTACATGGAGTTGACTTGTCTCAACTACTCCAGCTCCAATTCCACCTCCAAGGGAAGGCTGTGGGTAAGCTGAAGGAGCTCCCTGAGCTTGGGGTCAAGGCAGATCTCCATGACACTCTGTCTGCAGCTTTCATAATGGGATAACGGGTGTTTCTCTATAATTTTGATTGAGCTGATACTTTCGCAATGGTATTAGGCTCAGCTGCATACTTGTTCATAGGTTCGTACTAGGCTATCTGCCCTAGGGCATTTATAAGCCTAGCCAGAGTGTGTGTGGCTTTCACCACCCCTTAGGATGAGAATACTATGCCCATTTAGGGATTAGTTTACTGTGCCTCTATCTGGTAGTGACACAGAGATGACCCCCGGGGTAAACCTACGATCTCCCATCCACTCGTCAAGATTTCTCTTGAATAGAGTTAGTGAGGGGCTCTGCCTAACATGGATTGGGATTCTGTTCCAGAGTGTAGGGAGCCTCTGGGTTATGAATCTGTCCCTCCAGCACGTCCTATTTATTTCTGTGTTGAGGTTTAGGTCTCTTGCTGTCGTGGCTCTGATGGATTTGGATTTTCTGAGATGGAGCATGTCCATTAATTCCGGATTGGACATGGCCTTGTACGTCAGGCACAGGTCACCTCTGAGTAGGCGGTATGCGACTGAATAGAGCTGGAGTTTTTTCAGTCGGGCAGCATATGACATATGTTTAAGACCCTTTATCCTCTTGGTGAGGAACTTTTGGGGTCTTTCCAACTGCTGCAGGTGTCGGGTAAGATGCATCCCAAATGGGGCATTGTACTCAATCATTGGCCTGATAAGAGAAGAGTACAGGAGCACAATGACCTCTCTTGATCTAGATGTGAAACCCTTCATGATAAGGTGGGCAATATAGAAGGTCTTCCTAACCACTTTGGCAATGTGAGTGTCAAATGAGAGGTTACTGTCAACCTGGGTCCCTAGGTCCCTGATTACCTCTTCCGTACTTAATGGATTACCACCTATGTGGTAATTTGTGGGTACCTTGTTTTTCCCAAAGGGTATGATTATACATTTTTGGCGTTCAGCTTAAGGCCATGGCTCTGGCACCAATTATCCGTTTCTATGAGGCCTCTCTGAAGGATGTTTGTGTCCGCTGGAGTATCAGTTATGGCGCCCAGTTTGCCGTCATCTGCGAACTTTGTCAGCCACAATCCTCCTATGTTTGCCTGTACCTCGGAAAAATAAATGCCAAACAAGAGGGGTCCCAGGACTGAGCCCTGTGGGACACCGCTTGTGACTGGCTTGGAGTCTGACATAGCTCCAGCAACTCTGACCCTGTGGGTTCTGTCCTTGAGCCAGTTTGCAACCCATCTCGTGACATATGGGTTTACATTTAAGCTGGTGAGTTTGTCTATGATGCCCGAGTGTGGTATTGTGTCAAAGGCTTTTGCAAGGTTAAGGTAGGCTGTGTGAACTGCCTTACCCTCATCAATGGCCTTAGTGACTGTTTCAAAAAGTCGACCAAGTACAAAGGCAGGATCTGCCCTTGACAAAGCCAAATTGGGTAGGATCCAATGTCTGTAGGTCCCCAATGTCTTTGTTTATGAGTTCCATAATGATCCTCTCCATAGCTTTGCAGACCAGGCTCGTCAAGCTTATGGGGCGGTAATTTCAGGGTCCGTGAAGCACCGCCTTTGTGAAGTGGGACCACTGTTGCCGTCGCCACTCTTTGAGTGCGTATCCTGTAGTAAGGCTAAGATTAAACAGCAGCCTTATGTGTGGGTTTAGTTCCTCTTGGAGTTCATGTAGCACACAGCCCGGGACACCGTCCGGTCCCATTGATGCTGTGTTTTTAGCTTTAGAGAGGGCGGCTCTCACCTGGGCATCTGAGATGTTAGGGAGGCTACACTCTGCTGGGATAGTTATTTTTCTTTTGTGGGGGGGGGGGAGAAATTTGCACTGAACCTGTCTGCCAGAATGTTGGCAATGTCAGTGGGTTCAGTGTATTTTGTGTCATTTTGGACTAACTCTGAGCATATTTGGGAGTTTCCACCCAGGTTTCTAACATAGCTAAAGAAGGCCTTGTGATTGCCTTTTGTGTCTTTTGCGATTTTTCTCTCAAAGTTGGCCTTGGATGATTTTATGAGTGATCGTAGTTTTTTGCTAGTACTGATCAGAGATGCCTTCCCTTTTAGGGATTTTGCTCTGTCATGTAGTAGCTTCCTCCTTCTGTTGTAAAGTTTGTTTATGGCTGTGCAAGTGGTTTTGCTGAGGGTGCCTCATTCTTGTGGAGGAACTGGAGAATAAAATCCAGAATGTCCATTTTTTTAAATGGAAGTAATTCTGTTTGTTCAGTCTGCCCAGGACCTCTTCAGTATCCTTTTGAGGAAGAAGTAGGACCTCTCAGATTCCCTCCTTGTCACTTCCATTCCTTCCTCTTCTCGACCTGGTCAGCCCCAATTTGAAATGGGCATTACCTATTTCTGATGAAGGCTGTCAAGCATCACATATGGTCTTGCTTCCCTCCATGACTTTATTGTGGAAGTTGCCAGAGTCTGACTTCCCTGGCTGCCATGCTGCGTTCCCAAATCCATTCAGGGACTGCCTATTGACATTTTTTTTTTTTACATTCACCATTACTCAGAGAGTCGGAGCAAAGGACCAGTGGAGCCTAGAGGCAATCACTCTGTCATGATTTGGAGCTCACCAGTCCTCTTCAGGAAAGATTTCTGGCAGCTTAGTCCATTTATCTGGAGCTCTTTGTGTATGTCCAGACTCTGCAGATGAACAGGGATGCAGAGGTTGTGTAATTGTCAGAAGAAAGATTGAGGTTTTACTACCATTTCTTCTTGCTCTCAAAAAAGGACAGATGTCTTTTTTCCAGTTGTGGACCTCAGCAACTTTAGTCTTCACGTCATGCATTTAGTTTTAGATAATCACCCTACAGGGTGCTGCCTGGATGGAGCCACTGGATGTTACTGTTTCCTGCTGGTATATCAGCATTGGTGAGTCCACACAGGTGATTGTTATAACTCAAACAACTCTACAAAGGTCTAAATTTGAGACATTGATGGCCCAGTGTCATATGAATACTGCTACCCTGCACAGAGCATATACCCATGCACTCCCTTCTTTTTAGGTTCTGCATGATGGGCTGGTTATTTATTTACATAGAGACCACAAAAGCAGCTGATTCTCCCATGCTTTTAGAACTACTTTTGGTGGATATTGCTTCCAGTATAAAAGGGTGTCATTCAGGCTTTGTTTAGCACCTAGACTCTTTGCTTAGATGTTTACATGGCTGAAGGCTCATAGAAAGATGCCTTTCTGTTTCTGTTCTTGGACTGTTAGCTTTTGAGAGCTGCATCCAGAGACTCATTAGAGGTGATCCTGTAGTGGGTGGTCCTGTAGGTTCAGATATTGGGGGTGATTGTCTTTCCTGGATGGAAGAGGTCATGGCCTGTGCATCCTAGATGAGGCTATATCTCAGAGTCCAAGCTCTGACCTTGCTGCTGTGTAAGGCTTGTTGGAGACCGCTATCACTATTTCTTTCTTTCTTAATTTTTGCATGTTTACTTTGTCAATCAGGTTAGTCCACCAGGCCAGTGGCCTCTTTTCAAGGCACATGTTCTGAAAACTGTTTTGCAAACTGTTCAGCAAAAGTTATTGCATAACATGAACATATCGTAGTTTACTGTGTTAGTCTGTTGAGCACTATATATTGAACTGTTTGGAGATTTTATAGTATTACTTTATCATTTACCCCTTGCTTTCTACTGCTTATATTTGGCTCTACTGCTGTATAACCCTGTCCTCTCAAATGGACTAGGGTCACTGATAGCATGCTGAACTGCTGAATGAATGTTTTGTTTTATTTAATGGAGCCCATATTGCCTAACTTGTATTGTTCATAGCCTAATGTCTGCTGCTTTCCATTGTTAATCCCCTAAATGTAATCTTCCTCTACATACTTGTTCCAGCCTCATCTAACCATAGCCTCTCTCTACTACTGTGCTTTGTTACACCCTCCTTTCTTCTCTAAACATCCCTTACCTTCTACCTTTCCCCTCTACATCTACAATATTAACTAACTCAGTGTTGTCTCCCTCTCCTCTACAGTAATACATCCCGGGATTCTCCCTCCCTGCTTTAAACGCAAAAGGAATACCTCCGGCCATCACCTGAAGACACTCTGAATTGGCCAGCTTGCCTGGTACTTAGTAAACTACTACTGAGAAGATCCCCCAACAAGGCTGTGTAAATGTATGTTGCTTAACACTAATTAAATGTAGACTTGATGTACTATCTATAGAGTTAGTCTGCCCTCCTGAGTGCACATTCTAGCAGCCTACCGCAGACCGTGTGCCCTCTCGCCTTCCTGCTGTCACTACGTTAGAATATATTTAAACCTAAGACTGGTCCAACTGTCCCTGCTGTTTGCTCTCTGCTTCTACCATTAGGTGGCAGCATCTACCAATATAAATCCTAGATATTCTTTATAATCCCAACAAGTTTAATTTTTGACAAATAGTTGTTTGTGAGTTAATATCCTTAGACTGTAAATATCCTCTCTCCCCCTGCTAAACCACCCTCTGTAAAGGCAGCCTTCATTTTCTGGCTGGAAATATTTATCTCATACCTTCCAACTACAGCCTTTAAACTGCTCTTTGCTGATACTTTTTCTGCCATAATCAGCTCTAGTGTTCTTTCCCACTCCGTTCGCCCTATGGGCTCACTCTGCTCCCCTACCCTGCCCCAATTCCCACCCGCCCAGTACTCCTAGCTTTATTCCTATTTTACCCACCCTCTCAGCCTAATTACACAATACCAGCTCCCCACTCATTACTCCTCCCACCTATATCCATCATTCTAAAACTCTGTAATCTGTACTCCACCCAATAATTATAGTCCCCTCCTCTTTCCTTAAATCTCTAGAATACCTCCATCACTTTTTAAACCCTTTCTTCTTCATAGCCTTCTCTATTTTCCTTACCACTCATTCCACTCTCTCTTTGCTCCAACATGCTTTCCTCAGGTTACCACACCCTCCAGTCCCCCAGCCTCCTCTTTCTGTTCCTACTTCCCTTATACTATGCTACCTCATATTCCACCCATGCCTGTCCAATACTACCTACAAAGACAACTGCCATACAAACCCACCTTCTCCCTCACTCTTATTCCCATTTCTACTCTATCTACTCTTCTCTCATTCAGCCTAATCCTCTGCACCTATTCCACCCTAAACTCTACTCCTCTAAAGTCAAGACGCTGTCACCTACTCCAATCTACAATCTACCAAAATTCATGCATGGCAGATCAATATGGCTAAATGATATCTCCTTTAACAACCTAGTCCAAGCTGTTGATATCCATCCTAACCCTGTTCCTACATCCTTTATTAACAACACTCATCCCTTACCCTCTTCCTCCTATCTCAACACCCTAAAGGTTTTTGCTATTAATGCACAAAGTCTGTACAACAAAATACACCAATTTCAAGCTTGGTTAAGCCATAACCAACCAGCTATCTTAGCCACCATCGAAACCTGGCTCAAGCCCTTTATCTCCGATTCTGAGATTCTGCCCCCCAGGATTTCATTGTCTCAGAAATGACCAACTAAATAAAAAAGGTGAAGGCACTGCCCTGGTCTACTCCAACCTTCTTACTTTAATTCCTCTCTAAATTCAAATTCCTCAATTCCAGAACACTGAACTAACTGCTGGTATTTTAAAACTAAATAAACATAAAAATACCTGCATCGTTGCCCTATATATCTCAACTGTAACAATATCTCTAGACTCGAAAATATTCTCCTATGGGCCTCTACTGAAATTAACTATGAAACTTATATCCTTGGTGATGTGAATATTGACTGGAATAAAATCAATTGCCCCTCTCCCTCCCTATCCAGTAACCTCTATAACTTCACTCAAATAATCCACTCCATAACTCGACCTAACAAAATAAATCCTCCCGGATCCAGTATAGATTGGATCCTAGTCTGAGATCCAAATAAAATAACCAGTTCTGGCACAATTCCGGATGCCTTTAGCGACCACCTCCCAGCCTTCATGCATCGCTCAACTAGTTCCTCCCCACACCAGCATCAATACATTCAAACTCGTAATCTCAGTAGCTTCAACCCAACTAATTTCTCAGATACTTTCAAACAAATGAACTGGCAAATTCTAAACATCATTCCTTTTGACAAGGCTATAGAATACTTCAACTCTGTCTTCCTTGATACTTTAAACTCACTAGCCCCACTAAGAAACTAAAGGATAAAAACTAAAACTGCTCCTTGGCTATTCAAAGAGACAAAACATATTATGCACCACAGAGACAAACTATGGAAGCTTTACCAAAGCAATAAACTAGCCAATACCTTCCTCCAATGTAAACGGCTCCGCAACCATGCAAAACGACTAATAACCAAAGACAAAATACCCTACTATATCAAACTTCAGTCCAGTAACAGTAAAAACCCCAAGAAATTCTGGAACTCAATAAACTCACTCCTCAATCCAGGCTCCAAGAATAATCCCTGTCCTGACCCAAGTAAATCTGATCTCAAACTAGGCTCTGAATTGAACTTATTTTTCATAGAAGCTATTACTACCCTCACCAAGACATTTCCCAATAATAACCCAACTGCTCTACACTCTCCCCCTTCTAACACACCTCATCTGTTTGAACTCAAACCCATCTCCACTAACTTTATAAAAAAATTTTGTCCAAACTTAAACCTTGCTCTAACGCTGCCGACAGTATTCCCTCTTCCTTCCTAAAATGTGCTGCTGATGGCATTGCTCTCCCAATCAGCATCATTATTCAGCCGATCCATAAAAGAATCATATGTCCCCAAACTCTGGCACTCAGCTTATATTCTTCCCCTTCATAAAGGAGGCAAAAATACCAGCATCTCACACTTTCGCCCCATTGCTTTGCTCTCAACAATCTCCAGACTCCTAGAAAAAGGCATCCACCTCCAACGTATGCCTTTCCTGACCCAAACCAATCTTCTCACTCCTACCCAGCATGGCCTCTGTCCAGGCCATAGCACGATAACCGCTCTACTCTCTTTCCTAGAAACTGTCAATTAAGACTGAGATTCAGGCCACTTGGTTTCTACTGTTTTACTCGATCTGTCTAAAGCCTTTAATACTGTTTCCCATAAGCACCTTCTCTGTCATCTCTCAAACCTTAATCTCTCACATAATGCTTTATCCTGGTCCTCCAGCTATCTATCAGACAGATCACAGGCAATCAAATGGAAGAACTCCATCTCTTCCTTCCTACATACTCCAACTGGCGTACCACACGGATCCATCCTTGGGCCAATGCTTTTTAACATCTTCATCGATAACTTTCACACTGCTATTCCTGATGCTAAAATCATTCAATATGCAGATGATTCAACCTTAGTCTGCTCTGCCTCAAACCTCTCTGAATTGCTGACTAAAACCCAAACCGCCTTCTCAACAACTGAAAACTGGATGCACCAAAACCACCTCTCTCTCAATGCAAATAAATCAAAGATTCTACTATTCCGTCCCACAAAGACCCTCTCCTATGATAAAAACAACTTCAAAGTCTATAGTCAAACCAACTCACCTATAGAAGTGGTCCCCTCTGCCATACTACTTGGCATTACTGTTGATGAACAGCTCAAGTTTGATATTCATATGCAACAAAATATTAAGAAAACCCACCAAAAGCTAGGTATGCTGTATAAGAATAATCGCTTTCTCTTCAACTCTACCAGGCAGACTCTGGCCTCGACTTATCTTCTTTCTTCCTTATTATACGGTGCCCCTCTCCTAACCAACCTGTCCTCCTCTATCACCTCTAAACTAGAAAACCGCTACAACAAAATCTCTAAATTTGCCTCTGAATCTAAAAATACCACCCATCACTGCCTAACCCTGCAATCCCTGAATTGGCTTGAACTCCCAAATTACCTAGACTGTCTCCAACTCATTACTGCACATAGACTCATATTTCACCCAACAAAATGTCCCGCTCTAACTAACATCCTTCCGCCTTATACATTCAACAGAGCTCTCAGATCTGAAAATCAGAACTTCATTACTATCCATAAACCTAAATGTCCTGCTGGCCAACTTCTCCTATCTTTCTCACTCGGCAAAAAATGGAATTCTCTTCCCTCCACACTAAGAACCATACCAAACTTCAAAACCCAACTATTCAAACACCTGTCCACTAAATAGAAATGTACCTGCCTTCACCCAACCTAATCCAAGAAGGTGTTCTCTCTCTGGTTCCCAAGCTCTACAACTCTCATAGTTATCTTCCTATGAGCCTATCTAAGCTCTCAACAATTTCTGTAGCCTCTCTGTAAGCTCTCAACAACTCCTGCAGCTACCCTCACACAGCCCAACCTTGTAAATAGCATTCTACTGTTGATGTGTGTATGTAAAGCGTGTTTACATTTTCTTAAAAGGTTTGTATGTAAACTGTTTCCACACCTAACACGTATCTGTTTTCCTCAAATGAAACTGTATGACCCCTACCTTCAAGCTTAATGAGTTTAACTATGCATGATATTGAATGCGTTTATGTGTAACTATTCTACATAATGTTATCTTTAATATTAGCTATCAGTTGTATCTAAGTTGTATAATGCATCTTGGAGTTTTTCTCCCTGGGCCTCCACTGAAAATGGGTCATTTCAGCCCAGTGGACTTCCTGGTAATCAAACTGCAAATAAATAAATAAACATAGAAGGTAATATTCTTACCAGGTAGGAGATGTTTGGAGAGGGCACCAAGGAAATTCCTCTTCTCTTATTCTCCTCACTCATTTATTCAGACATTCCCCAACTAAGAGGACACAAGGTCATACTAATTTGCAGGGAGGTGGTTTGTCTGGAACTAGGTCATAGACTATGCAGTCATTGTTTCTGTGATTTACAGCCCCATGGAGCTGAACATGCTGTTGGATGTCAAGAGATGTCTCTCGAGCTTTGCTGTTGAGATGACTTTCTTGACTTTTGTTTTGCAGATGCATAACAAAGTGAGCTATGATCACAAACCTGATCATAATTAATCATTTACCTATGCCCTTGTCACACAGGTAATGGCTGAAAAGGATGATGATTTCTAAAACACAGCAGTCCGAGGGCCATTCCCACCCTTATATGGTCATGACTCCAGGCAAAGAAGACAAGCTGGGCCTGGGGAGGATTTGCCTTTAGATATTAGTTCGGATAGAAGGATTTTGTTAGGATGATTAAAAAGATTTTCTGACTAGTGTTGCATTGTGGTAGTCAAAGGCCAGGGAATTGCCAATCAAGATACCTATATCTGTGATATCTGAATCAGTCTCAAGATGGGTGCTGTCTATGCTGTAAGTTGTAGATAGCTTTCTTTTTTAAATTTAACAGCACTATATTTTGTGGCATTTACTTTAACCCTGTTTTCTTTACATCATTATTTGCAAGACCTAGACCAAGGAGAAGTGAAGTGGTGTGTTGAGCAGGCAGCAGCACTTACTTGAAATCGTTGGCAAATTTTATTAGTCATAGTTCTGGGTAATTGCCCTGAACATCGGAGAAGCACATACTGAATATGAAGGGTCCCAGCAGAGAACCCCAGTGGTCACCTTTTATTTTCTGAGGTGACTCCAGTTACTTTAGCTATGCATGTTCTGACAGCTAGTTTTCTACCCTACCTCACAATGTAAGAGATTAATTATTTTATTTTTACACATTTGTTAATGGAGTATGACCACTGGACATGTCTTTTTTCAGGGGTGACCCAGGAGCACTGTCTGTTCAAGTGACTTACTCAGTGTCACACAGAAAGCAAGTAGAGGTGGAAGGAATCAAACTCTTTGCCCTTGATTACGAAAAGCAGCTTGCTAACAGTTCAGAGCCTTAATCCCCTGAACTAACTGCAACAAGCAGTCCCACATATGGCCAAATATTATGAGAAATTTAAAAAATAAACCACCTTGGTAGTCTTAACTTACCCTTGACAAAGCCAAATTGAGGGTCCAGAACAACATTTTCGATATCTATGTTTATAAAGTCTGATATGATGTGTTCCATAGCTTTGTTAATTGGACTAGTTAGACCAGTGGTCTGTAGTTACTGGGCTCAGAAGTAGGTCCACCTTTATGTAAGGGTATATTTCATCAGTCGTTTTTCATGCTTTAGGAATATACCCAATGAAGCTTAGGTTGGAATGTTTAGGAAATATTCTAATAGACCATATTTGACACCAATGATTAGGCATCCAGGGATATTATCTAGGCCCACAGATGTGGTAATTTTGGCTTTGGAGTGGGAGTTAAGCCTTTCCCAAGGTAATCCATGGATGAGGTTGTGACGCTGGGATTTGTGGAATTTCTGAGATTGTACCTGGTGTGAAATTAGCACATCATCTATTTATCTGTTAAAATGTTGGCAGTATTCTTTGGGATGAAGTATTGTCACTGTAGGTAAGCACAGATCATTGCTGGGCATTGTTTCTTACCTTCCTGTCATGACTGAAAGATAATCCAGTTATCCTTGGTTTCTGCTGGTTTTTATTTTTTTTTCCAGTTTGTTTTTGGCATTGACTTTCCTATTGGTGATTTTTAACTTTTTTTACTGATTTTTCTTAATGGACACCTTTAGGTGGTAAAGTGGCAAATTGTTGTTGGCATTTAGTACTTTTTTCTTTTATTATAGAGTTTCTTTCTTTATGTATTATTTGTTTCCATTTGTTTACTGGGAAAATCTGACTGAGCAAACAAGCCCCTTTTCAGTAGAGCCCCAGGGAGAAAAGCTTCATGAGAAAGTAGTAATAGTAGTACTCATGCAACATGCAGAATACTCGGGTAACATTTAGCAGCATTACATACAAAGCCCAAACAACAATAATTTACAGTAGTCCTTAAACAGAATGCTCAAGTAACTTGTTGCAACATTACATACAAAGCTCCACAACAGTTGTTTACAGTGCTACTTGTACAACATAGAGAATATTCAGGTAACATTTAGCAGCATTACATACAAAGCCCAAACAAGAATAATTTACAGTAGTACTTAAACAGAATGCTCAGGTAACATGTAGCAGCATTACATACAAAGCCCAAACAAGAATAATTTACAGTAGTCCTTAAACAGAATGCTCAGGTAACATGTAGCAGCATTACATACAAAGCCCAAACAAGAATAATTTACAGTAGTCCTTAAACAGAATGCACAGGTAACATGTAGCAGCATTACATACAAAGCCCAAACAAGAATAATTTACAGTAGTACTTAAACAGAATGCTCAGGTAACATGTAGCAGCATTACATACAAAGCCCAAACAAGAATAATTTACAGTAGTACTTAAACAGAATGCTCAGGTAACATGTAGCAGCATTACATACAAAGCCCAAACAAGAATAATTTACAGTAGTACTTAAACAGAATGCTCAGGTAACATGTAGCAGCATTACATACAAAGCTCCTCCAGAACTATTTACAGTACTACTTGTGCAACATACAGAATGTTCCTGTGACATTATAGCAATAACCCACGCCTGGGTGTGGGTAATGCTGGATTTACCCACGGTTGGTGTGGTTTGGTCACGAGGGTGAAGCCCAAGTGGCCAAACAAAGACAACCGTGGGTAAATCCATTACCCACACCCAGAAGTGAGTTATTGCTATTATACAATGACATTATTTAAGAAAAAAATAATTACTTTTCTTAAATAATGGCATTATATAATGCCTCCTTACTGCCCTTCCGCAGCTGTCAGGTATTCTGCGGCAGTTCTGATGTACTGCGCATGCGTATGCCTACGCAGTACATCAGAGCTTTGGGCAAAAGCAATGGAGAAAGCAAGATCTCCGTTGCTTTTTACAAACTGTTTCGCTATGTTAAATGGGTTTAACATAGCGAGACAGTTTTAAAAACAACGGAGAATCTCCGTTGCTTTTAAAGCTGTCTCGCTATGTTAAACCCATTTAACATAGCGAGACAGTTTTGAAAAAAGCAACAGAGAAAGCAAGATCTCCGTTGCTTTTTACACACTGTCTCGCTTTGTTAAAGGAGTTTAACATAGCGAGAAAGCTTTAAAAAAAGCAACAGAGAATCTCCGTTGCTTTTTTTAAAGCTGTCTCACTATGTTAAACTCGTTTAACACAGCGAGACAGTGTGAAGCAATGGAGATCTTGCGTTCTCCGTTGTTGTAAAAAAAGAGTTATAGTAATGGAAAAAGTCTGTGTGACCGGACCTTTTTCCATTACTATAACTCTGATTTACAACGTGCACGCTGACCAATCAGCGTGCACGTTTTTGAATATTAATGGGGGGTTGTTGTATAATGACCAGTATTACATACAAAGTTCCACAAGAGCTGTTTACAGTACTGTTTATACAACATACAGAATACACAGGTAACATTTGGCAGCATTACATACAAAGCTGCATGAGAACTGTTTATAGACTTGTATAGCATGCGGAATACTCGGTAATATTTAGCAACATTGTATACAAAGCAGTATGAAAGCTATTTGCAGTACTACTTGTACAACATAGATAATACTCAGGTAACATTTATTAGCATTACATACAAAGCTTTTCCAGAACTGTTTATAGTAGTAGTTACACACCATATGGAATATTTGGGTAACATCTGCGGCAGAGCTAGCCACCCAGCTGTGTAATCCTTAGCTCTAGATGATTGTCACTGTTGAAGTGACACCCCAACACCATGTGCAAAAATTGGAAAAGGGGTTTTGAATGGATGGATGTAGCAGTACTACATACAAAATTCCAGAAGAACTATTTACAATAGTACTTATACAACATACTGAATACTCAGGTAACATTTAGCAGCATTGCATACAAACCTCCACAAGAACTGTTTACAGTAGTACTCGTATAAAGTATGGAGTGCTTAGGTAACATTAGTAGCATTACAAACATAGCTCCACAAGAACTATTTACAATAGTACTTATACAACATACGGGATACTCTGGTAACATTTAGCAGCATTCCATACAAACCACCACAAGAACTGTTTACAGTAGTACTTATATAAGATAAAAAATGCTCAGGTAACATTAGTAGCATTACAAACAAAGCTATTTACAATAGTACTTATACAATATATGGAATACTCGGGTAACGTTTAGCAGCATTACATATAAACCTCCACAAGAACTGTTTACAGTAGTACTTATACAACATAAAAAATGCTCAGGTATGATTACAAAAAAATCTCCGCAAGACCTGTTTACAGTAGTACTTATGCTCAGGTAACATTAGCATTGCATACAAAGTGGCAGTAAAGCAGACATTATGAAATAAACAGGTATATTTTGCAGATGCATAGTCACCATTGGGTGCAGTTAAGTAGTATTATATTAGATATAATTATATACATTTTGTCATAAGAAGCATAAAAGACAGAAAAATAAGACAATGAGAAATCGACTGATGGGAGTAGACTACCATGGTGGTTTATTTTTAAATTTCTCATATTAGGCCCTATTTGGAAATGCTTGTTGTATAAAACGTAGCAAAGAAAAGTAAATCTCAGTGGTATAGTTGACCTCTGCAGTTGCATGGGAGGTGCAGAGGTAATGCAGTGGAATTTCAAAAGCTCATCATGGAATTTTAAGACATTTGCCTTTTCATAGGTTGGTACTAGGCTATCGGCCCTAGGGCCTATACAAGCCTAGCCATAACAATTCCCTGGCTATTTCTTCCCAAAGTATTTACTTCCCTGGACCCCTGTCTAGCAGGGGTCTTTTTAAAGCCTTGGTTTTGAAAGAGAAGACCACAGCTTTATTTTTGGATTTGACCAGGGATGTAAATAGAGTAGCTGAGATGCAGAAAGGGGCTATGTTCCCTAGAGCAACCCAGAATATTAGGAGACCTGTTAGGCAAGTTGACCATTTATTCCAGGGACTCTGCACTCATTAGATGAAGGAACCATTTGGCATGCTTAATGTTAATGGCATATGTTTTCTACTTGATAGTTGGATAATTGAAAATCAATCCTCATTATAAAAGTATTGTGACTTATGGGTAATTCAGTTAGACATTTAGAACTTTTTCATGGTGTTCTGGGGACATGGAAGGTGATCTTTGACAGGTTTTGCATTGGTAACTTATTTAGACCGATTTGGACTTGAATAAGTTCTTTTTCAGGATCATGATGAAACTGGAGTCAACAGAATCTCCGATAAATTATCTGTACTCTCCTGCAGCTACCTATGGGCCAGAAGGGCAGATACTAGCCTCTGGTATAGCAGGAGTTTTGTCTTTGCATGGAGGCCATGTCTCTGTTACTATGCAAATTTAGAGAGCCTTGAGATCAGGCAACCTGTTATTGACGATTCTAGTGCCGAGCACATCAACCTCGATACGGTCACTGTTGACATGTAGTGAGGTGTTTTTTGCTTAGATACCCCAAAAATGGGCTTTGTCTAAAAGGCACTATGGGGCACAAAAGGCTTTGGTCAGTATACAGATACCGTGACATGAAAGGTTCAGGCCATTCGTTGTGAAGCAAATACTTATAATTTGATAATTCCAGCACCACTTAATATCTGAATGCCACTAACTACTTAGCCAATTGCTGAAGCCAGTTAACTTTCCTTTGAATCTGGATGTCATTATGGGTGAAGATATAATTCCACTCAGGACAAGAGTCTTGCCTGCATTAGACAAATATATATATAGAGAGAGCCATCACGTCTGTCTGCATTTAATTCTGGGTTGACCACCTCTAATTACTCACACCCATATGAGTTTCTACCTGGTCTTAGTGTGTGTGTGTGTGTCTGGTTTGAGGAATATTACAGCCCTTGCAACACCATGGATCTTGGTGTTGGAAAGACACCTAGCGTGTCACCCTTTTATTATCCAGCCTAAATTTGTGTGTGCAGACTTAGTTGGAAGTAGATGGCTTAGCTTCCACAACCCTGTGACTCCGTTTATTAAGTGAGTTTATGTTGTGCATGATGGGTGAGTCTGGTGGGGTGTAAACTGGTTTGGTGCTGAGGCTCATTTGCTCTAATTCTAGAAGGTTTGGGGAGTGCTTTCTTAGCCTCACCATATGTGGGTATGATTACATGCAGAGGTGGGAGTAGGTTAGTGTGAAGCTTACAGATTATTTGTTTAAGAGGTTTGCCCACAGGTTATGTAGAAACTCGCACCTTTCACCAGTTTTATCACTTGATACAGCAGTCGCTCGTTATCAATAAGTTTTATTACTTTGATTTAGAAGTCACTGGTTATCACTAAGCATTACTCAGTTGCTGCACGGCATAATTATACCTATCAGTAAAAGAATGGCTGCAAAAAGAGTAAAAGTAGACTAAACTTCCATGTCAGAAGTTTGAAAAGGTGAGAAAGGTACGTTTTAATGAACTTAGTAGATAGCTTAATGGTGAAGGTAGGTTTTACTTAACTGTGTAGCTACCTTAATGCACAAGTAGGAAAAATAATATATAAGGTGTGAGAGTACAGGTACGATCGCATTTCATTTTGAACTGGCAGGAGAAAGGAAGGCGATTTCACAGTACTGTGTGTGTACGTTCTAGTAGGAATGTAGTACTGATAGTACCCATACATGACAAAAGTGGTACTAAAACTGGTGTAATTCAGGAACAGCATGTGGAATTAAATGTCAGTGAAATAGCAGTCAGTGTCAGTCAGTAGACTATTGAGGGGATTGCCTGATATTCCACAAAGACAGTATGTCAGGAGATGGTGGGTATGGATGACAAAAAAAGTGTTATGTCAATGTGATGTTAGATATGGCTGCCACAAAATTTGGCAGTGATTTGTGAGGTAGTGCAACAGGTATGTTTACACTGGTTGGAGAACAGCAGATGCGGTGCTATTTGGAAAAATGCATTTAGACTGGTTAGACAACAACACATACAATAACTATACAGCAGTAAATTCAGCATACCTGTGCTCTCACAGTAGTAGCTGGGCACTGTATGACTGTTATATGCACAATGCAACAGGAGTATACAGTCAAGGGTATCACTGGGCCAGATAACTTTTCCATTAGCAACCATGCAAGAGTAGATGAAAACCAGAATCATTTTGGGAGTTGAGAGCTACAAGATCATAAAAGACCATAAGCTGTAACAGAAAACAAACTACTGGCTACTTTGCAAGACTCCCTAAACTAATGCTGCAAGGAATGTGGCTTATGGGTTCACAGGTTCAACGATAAGTACTAGGCGAGCTGCCCTTGCAGGCCCTCACAGGCCATTTTAAGCCTAGCCAATTTCCCTTTTTTATGCTGGAATTAAGCTTTCACATTTGATGTTAGATTGGCCTTACCCATTCCATGGTCAATATTTATATGTTATCCTTAGTGAATATAACTAGGCTCATACCATAGATAATTTGAGGAGACCAGTGCATGGGATAAAGCATTTATGAGCTACCTGTGTACATTTTTAGTACGGGGGCAGATATTCTGTTTCCCATCTGTAGATCTGAATTGAGCTTGAATATGGACAAGGATGAATTTTGTTTTGTGTGTGGACAGAGAGTCTGTTCCAAAGCACTGTTATCCTCTGCAAGATATACCTGTCCCCTCCAAACCTTTATGTTACTGTTGTAGAAGAGTGTCAGAATACTAGACCAAGTATTTTGATGCCATTTCACTTGCTGATGTGCAGTAAATCCATCAGTAATAGGTTGGAGGATGCCATGCATGCCAGACACTGGTCACTTTAGCAGTCTGTAGGATACCGAGTATAGTGACAGGGCTTTCAGTAAGCCCATGCAGGACATGTTGTTTAGGCCTTGTATCCTTTTAGTAAAGCATCTCTTAGCATTCCAGTTCTGGACAAATATATGCCAAAGGGGGAATTTTATTCATTAACTAGCCTAATGAGGCTGCATGAAGGGGAGCAATGACACCCCTAGATTCTTGGCACAATCCCTTGTGGGAGCAATAACATCCCTAGATTCTTGGCACAATCCCTTGTTTATAAGCTATGCAATATAGAAAGACTTTCTTACAACAATGAACACGTTGCTCAAAAGTCAGGTCACTGTCCACATAAGTCCCAAATCCCGAACAACTGGGTCAAGATTTAGGGGGTGTATTGTTAATGTGGCTGTTCCCTGGGATAGATAACTTCTCAAAGGCTACAGTAATGCTTTCTTTTGACATTTAGTTTCAGTCAGTGATTTTGGCACCAGTTATTTATTTTGGACAAACCTTCCTGCAGTATGTCTTAAGTCATTTGAGGAGTCAGTGACTGCTTCTAGCGTGCAGCCATCTGTAAACTTAGTCAGCCAGAGATCTTTGTATTGGCATTTACTTCAGAAAAGTAGATGGCAAACAGGAGAGGTTCCAGCACAGAACCGGAGGGATTCCACTGGTGACTGGTCTTTTTGTGGAGGTAACTTCCCCTATTTTGATTTTCTGAATCCTGTCTGTAAGCCAGTATTCAATCCAGCTGGTGACATTGGGGTTTATTCTCAGTTTATTTAGGTTTTCTACTATGCCTGAGAGGGGAACTGAGTCAAAAGCTTTTGGCCAGATCAAGTTATGCAGTGTGTACCATTTTGCCTTCATCCATTGCTTTGGTGACATTTTCAAAAAAATCCACCAAGTTGAGTAAGCATGATCTGCCCTTGATGAATCCAGACTGAGACGGGTCTAGTGTTTGAATGTTCCTTGTGTCCTGATTGATTAGTTCCATGACAACGCATTCCAAGGCTTTACATATGAGGTTGGTCAGACTTACGGGTCTGTAATTGCCTGGGTCTCTGTGGAAGGTTCTTTTGCAGAGGAATGACTGCAGCTGCTTTCCATTCACTTGGTACGAAACCTGCATGGAAGCCTAGATTCAACAGTGTTGTTAGGGATGTGGTTAAATCGTGCTTCATGCTATGTAAGATTCATCCAAAGGTATTGTCTGGACCACTTATTACAGTATATTTAGGTTTTGTTAGCACTTTTAGGACTTAGTCTTGTGTGATAGCTGGTGATGAGGCAGTTTCAGGTATATCTTGAGGGACAGACGGAGGAGGGAGAGGGGTAAAGTTAAAGCTAAATTTGTTGGCCAGGAGGTTTGTTGCATCTTCAGCCTCAGTGTGGGTAATATTGTTCACAGTCAGTTCAGTCCATTGCTGCATTGTGTTTTTGAGATTAGAAACATAAGTAAAAATTGCCTTGTGGTTGTGTTTGGCTTGGGTAGCTATTGGAACCTCAGACTTGGCTTTGGTGGATTGTATTAAGCTCCTGAGTTGTTTGTTTATTTTGGACAAGGGCTCTGGGAATTACTCTGGTTACTTTTCTCAGTTGTTATGAGTCTGGTGTTAACAGTCAGTCCAACAGTTAGGACAGAATGAATGAGCAGCTCACTTATCGGAGAACAAATTCCTGAAGATAAATAAATATAGCCCAAGGTACTTAAACTCCTTCACCTGAGGTAGCTGTATCACCTCCTTACCTTTAGAAAGCAGTCCTCCCTTTTTCTGTAAAGAGCCATGACCTCTGATTTTCAGGTGTGGAGTTGTATCCAAGCTGATTTACATTTAGTAGCAAACTCCCCCTGGGTTTACAGTTACTTGAGGTTCATAGGTTGGTACTAGGCTATCGGCCCTAGGGCCTATACAAGCCTAGCCATAACAATTCCCTGGATATTTCTTCCCAAAATATTTACTTCCCTGGACCGTTGTATAGCATGGCGACTGACGTGATGCCCGGGGTGAATTTCCTATCTCCCATCCAATCGTCAAGGTTCCTTTAGAAGAGGGCCAATGTGGCGCTCTGCTTGAAATGTAGGGCAGTCTATTCCAGAGTATGGGGAGTCTCTGGATCAGGAACCTATCCCTCCAGCATGTTGTGTTCATTCTGATGACAAGGTTTAGATCCCTGGAGCGTGTGGCTCTGAGGGATTGGGATTTCTTTAAGTGGAGCATGTCCAACAGCTCAGGGTTTGACATGGCCTTGTATGTTAAGCAGAGCTCACCTCTGAGTAGACGATATGCCACAGAGTATAACTGGAGTTTTTTTAGACTGTCAGTATAGGCCATCTGCTTTAGGCTTGTGATTCTTTTAGTGAGGTATTCCTGTGGCCTTTCCAGCTGTTGCAGATGTCTTGTGAGGTACATACAAACGGGGCATTGTACTCTATAATGGGTGTAATGAGGGATGAGTACAGTGGGACAATGACCTCCTTTTTTCTAGATAAAAAGCCCTTGGTGGTGAGGTGTACCACATAGAAGGATTTCCTGACTGTTGTGGTGATGTAGTTATTGAAGGTGAGACCACTGTCCATCTGTGTCCCAAAGTCTCTCATCACACTTTTGGTGTTTAGTGTACATCGCTTTTCCCAAAGGGGATAACTATACATTTCTTGGCATTAAGCATGAGCCCGTGGCTGTGGCACCAAGCATCTGTTTCTGCAAGGCTCTTTTGTAGAATATCTATATAATTTGGGGATTCAGTAATGGCTCCCAGTTTGCAGTCATCTGCGAACTTTGTTAGCTAGAGTCCCTTAGTGTAGGCCTGTACTTCAGAGAAGAAGATGCCAAATAAGAGCGATCCCAGGACTGAACCATGAGGTACTCCACTTGTCTGGAGCTGGATTTGGAGTCGGCTACTTTTACAGTCTGGGTTCTGTCAGTAAGCCAGTTGGCAATCCATCAAATGATGTAGGAATTTATGCCCAGCTTAGTAAGTTTATCTATGATTCCAGAGTGGGGGATGGTGTCGAAGGCCTTGGCGAGGTCCAGATAGGCTGGGTGGACCACTTTACCCTCGTCTACAGCTCTGGAGACTGATTTGAAGAAGTCAATCAGGTTTAGGAGACAAGATCAGCCCTTCATGAACCCAAACTGGGTGGGGTCCAGTATTTGAAGGTTGCCAATGTCTTTGTTTATATGTTCCATGATAATGCGTTCCATGCCCTTGCAGATCAGGCTCATCAGACTGATGAGACGATAGTTCACGGGATCCAAGGTGGATCCCCCCCTTGTGGAGTGGGATAACTGTAGCTGTGCGCCACTCAGTGGGCACAAAGACTGAGGTGAGGCTTTGATTAAACATGACACATAGGTGGTGAGGTGCCAGTTCATTTTGTAGTTCATGTAGTACAAAGCCCAGGATGTCATCTGGTCTCTTGGATACTGTATTCTTAGCTTTGGAGAGTGCGGTTTCTACCTGTGTGGCCGTGATTACTGGAATTTGGCAATCTTTTGGTATTGAGATAGGCCCTTTAGGGGGTGAGAAGGGGGTGAAGTTGGCACTAAATCAATCTGCCAGGATACTGGCAATATCCTTGGGATCAGTATATTTAATGCCATTCTGTTGTAGCTCAGAGCATATCTGAGCATTGCCATTTAGATTCTTGACATAACTGTAGAAAGCCTTGTGGTTGTCTTTGGAAGCTTTGGGAATTTTATTTTTGTAACTAGCTTTGGAGGATTTTATGAGGGATCTCAGCTTCTTACTGAGGCTTGTAAGGGAGTTTTTTTGCATCCTGGGATTTTCCTCTTTTCTGCAACAGTTTCTTTCTTCTGTTGTATAGTTTGTTTATGGCAGTGGACCACTAGATTGGCTTCCTTTTTTTTGGAGGAGAACGTCTTGGTTCTATTTGGGATGGCACAATTCATGCATGAGTGGATGTGCTTGTACAGTGCCTTAGTGTAGGATTCAGCAGTCGAACTTTCAGCTCCCGTCTGCATGGGTGTCATGAAGTTTGTCACTTCTGACTTGAGTAGCATGAAGTTGGCTTTGGAGAAGTTTTTTATGAAGGTTTCCTTACTGGGGGGTGGGGGTGGGATGTGGATGTCAAGGGTGATTTACTTATGGTCAGACCTGACCAATGAGGGGGTGACAACTGGTGTGGAGCATCTATCTCCCATGTTGGTAATGACCAGGTCTAGGATATTGGAGCCCCTGGTGGGACAATGGATTAGTTGATCCAGGACATTGGAATTTATGAATTCCAAGAACCGTTGGGAAAAGGTGTTTGTACCTGAGTAGTTTTCCCAGTTAATGGCAGGGTAGTTGAAATCACCCAGTATTAGCATGTTTGGTTGTATTAAGATACAACCAATCACCCAGTATTAGGGTATCTTGGGGCATGGTGGGGGATCTGTAGCAAGTTACAAATTGGATTGCAGTCTTACCTAGTGTTAGTTGCACCTGGAGAATTTCATATGCATTGCGTTGTGCAACTAGCCTGGAGGTGTGAATATCCTTGGTGAATATGGACTCTCCTTCACCTTTAGTGTTTCGGTCTTGGTTTGGTGACCGAAAAGTGTGGTAAGAGTTGTAGCCTGGTATTGCAAGGTTGCTCTCTTGGGCCTTGAACCAGGTCTCAGTTACTGCACAGATATCGATGTTCTCCATTTTTAGGAGTGCCTCGAGAGAGTGCATTTTGAGGTTTAGACTTCTAACATTGAGTAACATTACCTTCAGATTTTGCATGCTTGTATCTGTTACGGTGGTGGTTTTGTCCTTTGAACCTTGCCTAAAAAAGCCACTGTAGGGGTGGCAAGAGCTTTAGCCAGTAACCCGAGTCCCAGGGGTGACAGGTGCAGACCATCTCTGGCAAAGCATCATGGTTTGTCGAGCATGTTGTCCCAGGCAGACAGATACTGGATCCCCTTTGAATGACACCAGAAGCTTAGCCAATTGTTGAAGTCAATCATTTTGTCCTTATACTGTGGTATCATTCTGGGCGAAGGCAGGATGCTACTCTGGGCTAGGGTCATACCTGCCTGGGCCACATGATCCAAAAGCTCTTCCATGTCTCTTTTCATGTAGTCCAGGGAGGTACATCTCAAGTCCATTTACTCCAATATGGACAGAGTCTTATTTGTACTTGTTGTGGAGTGACTTGAGTGCATACATTATGTGGCGGATCCTGGCACCTGACAGGCAGCTGACTGTAATTTTCTCCATGTTCAGCCTGATGAGTGGGACATCAGTGTGCCTGACTATAGAGTCACCTATGACTAAAGTGTTGGGCACGTTGTCTTGCCTTAGGGGCTGTTGTTGGGTGGCACACTGGTGTTGTGAACTATGTGTCTGGTGGTTGTGACTGGTGTTTGTTTGCATTTCAGCTTCGGAGGTCCTTGCTGCTTGGGCAGGTTAATGTTAAGGGCCTCCGCATATGTGGGTTTAGTGTTGCTATGTGTGGGTGTTGATGGTGTGGATTTTGAAGGGCTATGTGTTGCTTGAGGTGTAGTGCAGGTGTTGACTTTCTCCTCTTGACTGTCTAGCACAATCTTGGCTGGAGAGAGCTTTGCTTCCAGTTTGGCTAAGTAAGGGCATCTCGCGCAGGTTGTAGTGTTGGGTGGTAGGAGGAGAGGGTTGTCTGTGTACATGAGGCAGTTGCTGCATTGCCCCAGTATGCCCAGATTCACCAGGTGGACAGGAGAAATCACCGGAAGCTTACTCTTGGAGATGCCTGTTTAGGTTCTTTGTAAAGTACAAGAGATGTTTTCCCTTACCTTTGCAAGGTACTTTGCAATTATAGGCTGTTTAGTGCCTACAATTAATTTCTCCTTATTAACAAGGAGAGTTGAGTGCTTGTATCAGTTTAAGGCTTCCTACTTCTTTCCAGCAGGTTCTAGAGCAAATGCTAGTCACAGGGGTTCAGATTTTAGTGCTACTACTGAGAAACCAGCTAGTTCTAAGGGAGACTTTGAAGAGCAGACTTTCTGGCATCTGGAATAGTTTAACCGTAGCCCGGTGGTGCTGCACTATGTGAAAAATGTGCAAACACACGCGTTTTTAAGCCAGAAAGTTGAAAGGGATAGAAATCAGCCCAAAAAGGCTAATAAAATTACAATTTCAGAGCTGGAAACCACTCCTCTAGCGTTAGATAGGCAGTACAATGCTCACCATTCCCACTGGTAGGCAGTAGGACTTCCCTCTGCCATAGCAAGGTGTGGATAGCTTTGAGCACAGAAAATAAAGTCCTGAAACCAGCAAAGCCTGGGATCTGCACTATACTAGCTAGGAAAGGCGGGAAACAAACCACTAGATAGTATTTTTTTTTTTTGGTTAAAACAGGCTAAACAATGCAATAATACAGTAAATAAACACAGAAAAGGCTAACACACTTGAGTGTGTAGCCCTAAAACAGTAAATACAATTAAAACTCTACAAAATTAACAATTTAAAAGACTCCTTGACAAGCAGCAAAAACATGACTCGCGTGGCTGCAGACTGACCTGTCCAGACCTAGGCTGAGCCTTGATATCCTCCTGTCCATGAAAGTCACAAGCAAGAGGGAGAGAGGGAAGACAAAACCCATCGTGGCAAGTCCTTCTCACTCCTTGTACACGTGTAACAATGCAGAGAATGCTGAATGGCACACAACAGTGGCCCTGTGACCCCTGTAATGTCACATGCCACAAACTGTTCTGAGGTTAAAAGTAATAGTCTTACTCCAGATATGCAAAACACATTGAGGTGGTGAGTAACGATGGGGAAGATTTATTATGGACCTGGGAAAAGCTATCTTACATCAGCTAAAACTCTGTATATGTACTAGGCTGTATTTATAGCACCTTTAATGACTGAAAATAATTTAGAGAAAGTATTACCAGGGTTATACAATCTTTACTTCTTCTTCTTCTTTCGGCTTTATCCCGGTTAGGGGTCGCCACAGCGGATCACCTGTCCGCACAGTGAATGGCAGTGGAGTTTTACGGTGTCGAGTTGCCAGCCCGGCGCCCAACCTTCCACAGAAGGCACACTCACACGCACACCTAGGGCCAATTTAGAGTGTCCAATCCACCTGCAGCATGTCTTTGGGATGTGGGAGGAAACCGGAGCACCCGGAGGAAACCCACGCGACCACAGGGAGGACATGCAGACTCCACACAGAAGGCACCCCAGCTGAGGATCGAACCGGAGAACCTCTTGCTGTGAGGCGGCAATGCTAACCACTGCACCACCATGGCCGCCCTGGTTATACAATCTTTACTGTTAGTGTCTAATTCTGATAGGGGACTGGAATGTAATCTTAAACAAAAAGCAAGAAAAAATCCCCCACATAACAGTACTGGGTGCCTGGAATGCAACTATGTGGGCAAGATACGAATGGGAGAAGTGAATCTGTTTATTGATCCTCCTGTGATTCTAATGGGAGAAGTGAATTTGTTTATTGATCCTCCTGTGGTTGTGCTTTTTCCTACAGTAAGTTTACACCTAGTTTCATTAGAGCTTATCTGCTACTGTAAATGCGAAGCAGTGCATTGCTACTTTGTGCCCCTTTGGGCACTTGGACTTAAGATTCAAATAACTGTCTGGAAAATGTAATATTTAAAAGAAATTAATAGTGAGAGTGGTTCTGTCAAACCAGCATTTGATTGAACAGACAGAATGGAAGCAGACCAATATGTATAGCAGAGCCCACAATACACACAATTATTTTTAAGACCACCAAGATAGCAGGAAATTCAATTTCTTTGTAAACCTAAGATATATACATGTCTTTAGTCAGCTTCAATTGGAGACTGGCATAATGGTTAAAGTCTTTACTTTACAGACACAAGGTGCAAAGTTTGACTCTCACATCGAGGTAATTAGCTAGGTTTAAAATGGCCCACAAGGGCAGTTAGCCTAGTATTAATCTGTCTATTTCTTGAATATTAACATTAACTACATTCATAAACAAAAACATTGTGCAGATATCTTGTTTCTTTTTATTCTTTTGAGTGGTTTAGCAGTGAGTGTGTGTGTGTGTGTGTGTGTGTGTGTGTGTGTGTGTGTGTGTGTGTGTGTGTGTGTGTGTGTGTGTGTGTGTGTGTGTGTGTGTGTGTGTGTCTGCAGTATGGCTGTGGTGGAAGTGTTATTTATTTATTTGTATTTGTTCATTGGGATAGTCCAACTAGGCAAAGGCAATTTTCAACAGAAGCCTGAGGAGGAAATCTCCATCAGAAGTATATACATGCTTTTTTGAACATCGTTATTGAATTATCACTTGTGACATAGGCAAACTTAGTTATATAAAAGTAATCAAACCATATTCACAAGTTCACATTTGCAAACATTATACATGACATGTTGTTTTATACAATATAATCAATCCAATATTACATAAATTGTTCAATTCCTGCCTTCTCTTAAACCTAATTCCTCTTCCAAAACAGTTTTCTCTATGTAGTATTCCCAAAATTTCCATTTTTTTCTTGGCAATTTACTCCTGTCCTTTTCTAAAGATCCCAAGAAGAAGAAACTCTCCCAGCTGTGGAATACTTTTTACAGATTTTTTTTTCTGCTAGATTCAATATGGAGTCCAAGATGTGTTTGCAGTGTCCCAATAAAGACTAGAAATCTGCACCGTGCAAGAGACACGTAGTTGTAAAACATACAGTATATAACATTTTTTTCTGATAAGCACTTCCAAAAGAGAAATCATTTATGTACACTAATCTTTGAAATAATTTGGTTAATTCTATATTTTACTTTATTTTGTGCTCAGAATTATAAAAAAAAATTATAAAAACTTTCACCCAGTTCTGTTGGTATGAAATCTGTACTTTTGTTAAGCGCTTTGTGTTTCTTTAAACACATTTATACACGCACGTGCTTATGAGGATCCATGAGCAATCTTTTTTTTTCTCTTCCTCTCTGACAAAATTGTTATTATGTCAGCTTTTTAATGTGACAAATAGCAACACAGGATGCCAAAACCTTAATTTAACTACAGCAGCTAAGTGACTCAAATGTCAGAATTTTGCTAATTAGGTGAAGAAAACACAGTGTTACATTGCAAAATGCCATATCATTCTTTTTATGGGTTTAAAGCATAGTGTCTGAATATTTTTAATTAGTAGTGGCACTGATTAAGGACAGAAGCACAGATAAATAACTTTTTGGAACAACGATAAAGGTGAAAAATAAACAGAGGTCATAGAACCATCTTTTCTTTCTGGATGCTGGCATTTCAGTCCATACCTTTTCCATTTCAGCACTGTTCCTGTTTTTTTTTTTTTCTCTGATTGAACATTAGGTATAAGAAGTTGGCATATTTGTACGCTGACACTGTGTATGGGGGGAATACATGAAACAGTGCATGTTAGAATGGTTGTGCCGTACACAATGTTCATCACTATTATCTTTTCTCCTTTGTGTTAAAAATCCAACTCTTTTTAATGCTATAAACTTAACTTACACTGCTTAGTTTTGTATTTTCTAGGTGCTGGAGTACATAGGTGACATCTAAAACTGAAAAAATAACAATGTATAGTAGGTAGCAGACATGCCACAAGATTCCTTATTTTCTCATTCTTAGTTTTAACCTTCGGTAAAACAAAATATGAAACACTCAGGTTGGACAGTAGCTGGCACTTTTGTACTATTGCCAGCATGAAATTTTGATGTAAATGACATCTACCTAGTAAGGCAAAAGCCTGAAAGCAACCCGTTTTGTGTTTACGAATAGCAGCTTTAGTAAAGTTTGTACTGTGCTCACTTTCTCAATTTTATGCTAGATGTCTGTGCTACCTAGTTTTGTCTGAAACTGCACAAGGAGTCACCTGGAGCTGCTATTTTGACTGAAAGCCTATAATAATGTGACACTTCTGCGGTAGAAATGCTTTTATCAAATGTCTAGATGGGCAGGAAGTACAGATTTGCATACAAATCGTTGTTTGGGTTTCACCAAATGGTTTTACTTTTACATTTAATATTTATTTATTTATTGATATTTGTTAACCAGGAAAGTACACTGGGTCAGAAACCTATTTTCAGTGGAGGCCCAGGGAGAAAAGCTCCACAAATATGACATAAAATTGAACATGACAAAATACATTAAATGACTTAAGTAATACAACAACATAGAATTGGAAGGTTACTACAAGCATAATAATATAAGAGCACACATGATAATAGGTAATAAAACACACATATGTAAGCTAATGTGGTACCTTCATCAGGATGAAAATAAGGGTGGAAGTATAGTAAGGGAAGGTGTAACATTTGCTTGGAGGTAGAGAATGGCCTTCATCAGGATGAGAATAAGGATAGAAGTATAGTAAGGGAAGGAGTAACATTTGCTTGGAGGTAGAGAATGACCTTCATCATCAGGATAAGAATAAGGGTGGAAGTATAGCAAGGGAAGATATAACATTTGCTTGGAGGTAGAGAATGATGTAAATAGAAGAAGTAGGTAGCTTGGTGGGTATGATGAGAGATGTAAGAGAGCGGGGGATGGAGGTATAAAATACAGAAAGAGATGAAAGAGATGTGGTAGTAGGAAGATGGCAGTAAACTGCTTAGTTATTGTACATTGTATTGCCAGTGTCCGTGTGTCTTTTATAGGTTCATAGATTAGTACTAGGCTAACTGCCCTTGCTAGGCATTTTAAGCCTAGCCAGTTATCCCTTGTGAGACTCAAACCCTGCACCTTGTGTTTGTAAGGCAAACACCGTAAACATTAGGCCACCCTCCCAACCCTTTCTTTATTAGTGATCAAAAAGGAATGACAAAATAAACAACTTTGGCCATCTTGCTTCTGTCAGAGTATGGGGTCACAAGGTGCTGCTGTGATCCAGCCACCTGATGGTTACTGGGAGCACTGCAAAACTCCCATCGGCATTCATGCTGAACCCACATCTTTGCAAGGTGATTTGCAGTTTGTGGAGAGGATAACTTTGATAGGACCCCCTAGCCATTCAGTGTCATAAAGCCAGGGCAACGCCCCCTTTCATCCTCTTTTCAGTTGTTAACGAGTACCTGTGCTTAACAGTCTGTTGGAGGGTGTCCTGTCTACCAGAAGTCTTAATCATTTGTTAGTGCTGGGTGCTTCACTCTAGCAGCTTAAGAGTGAAAGGATGATGTCAACCAAGTGCTGTATGGGTAAAGTTCGCTATGTGCTGTGGTTTGAGTCCGGTTAATGGCTTGGAAATCAAAATGTTGGTATCTTGAGGAGAGCAGGTTTTGTGATCTGAAGCCTGGTGTCTGCTTTCATGGATGGGTTTACACACCTGAAGTTATAAAGTACAGGAACCTGGGATTCAAGCTTGTTAGCCTTCTGTTGTTATTAGATGTGGGATTTCCATAGACATAAAAGAACATTGCTCATAATTTTCATTCACAGCAGTACTTGTGGGGTTTCCACAGATATGAAAGAATTTTACTATTAATTTTATTCACAGGAGTACACGTGTGGAATTTCCAGACATGAAGGAACATTATTCATCATTTTCATTCAGAGCAGTAAGTGTGGGATTTCCACAGACATGAAAGAATATTTCTTATTTTCATTCACAGCAGTACACGTGGAATTTCCACAGATATGAAAACATTACTTATCATTTTCAGTCACAGCAGTATGCATGTGGGATTTCCACAGACATGAATGAACACAACCCTTAATTTTATTCAGAGCAGTACACCTGCATAGTCGTACATACTCTCTTCATTTGTGACTTGGACGGTACGGTGCTCCTTTGCCAGCTCATTTCTGCATACCTCCTGCAGTCACGGCATTTCTTGTGCACAGACTCGCATTCCACCTCCATTCCAGGCATTACATGGCCATTTCCATTCCAAGCATTACAAATGTACAGGCATAGGTCACCTCCATTCCCAGCATAACATGTGCACAGGCATAGGTCACCTCCATTCCCCAGCATAACATGTGCACAGGCATAGGTCACCTCCATTCCCAGCATAACATGTGCACAGGCATAGGTCACCTCCATTCCCAGCATAACATGTACACAGGCATAGGCCACCTCAATTCCTAGCATAACATGTACACAGGGGGGTCTATGTTATATGAACGAAAGTTCAAATAAGCGAATGCTCAATGAACGAAAATCCCAGACATCGAAAACAATATTGTGGGGGGCTGCGCCCCCTGCTAAATATATATTCCATCTCCGAGATCACACTACAGTGAGGAAAGGGCAAAAATTCCAATCTTCACTGTACTGCGATCCCACAACACACACCTCTATGTCTGGGAGTTTTGCTCATTAGAACGTTCGCTTATATGAACTTTCATATAATATAGGCCCATACACAGGCATAGGCCATCTCCATTCCCAGCATAACATATACACAGGCATAGGCCATCTCCATTCCCAGCATAACATGTACACAGGCATAGGCCATCTCCATTCCCAGCATAACATGTACACAGGCATAGGCCATCTCCATTCCCAGTGTTACATGTCCACATACTAGCATGTCATCTCCATTAATGGCATTGCATGTGCACAGATTTGCATGCCATCTCCAGTTCCAGGATTATATATCCATAGACTTGCATGACATTTCTATTGCCAGCATTACATGTGTGCAGACGCACATAGTATCACCATTCCCAGCATTGCATATATGCACAGACTCGTATGTCATCTGCATTTACTGCATTACACATGCACAGACTTGCTTACCATCTCATTTCTTGGAGTTACCATGTGCAAAGACACGTATACCGTATCCATTCACAAAGTTGCATATGCACAAACACACATGCCATGTCCATTCACAGCATTGCATGTGCATAGACACACTTACCATGTTCATTCATATCACTAGATGTGCACAGATACAGATACCATGTCCATTCACAGTGTTACATCTCACAGGCACACATGCTGTGTCCATTGAGTGTTAGATGTGCACAGACATGCAGGCCATTTCCATTCACAGCCTTAGACATGCACAGACACATGCCAGATCCATTCACAGTGTTAGATGTGCACAGACGCACAAACTCTGCCCATTCACAACCTTAAATGTGTACAAGCACATATGTCGCCATGTCCATTCACAGTGTTAGGTGTGCACAGATGCATGCTGAGTACATTCACAGCCTTAAATTTGCATAGACACATATGCCATGTCCATTCACAGCCTTTAAAGGCCATGCTGCTAAACATGAGGAGTCTTAGCATGAAATTGCACTAATTGCAAGCATTCCTTGCCCTAGAGGATGCTGATATCTGTGCACTCACTGAAACCTGGTTCAAAGCTATGGAGAGCACCCCAGCCTTACAGGTTACTCATACTACCATACTTTCAGACCCCAAAGGGAGGGCTACAAAGCCAAAAGAGGTTGAGTTTCAGTATTTATCAAAGACATACACACCTCCAGGCTGGTGAAATGGTATGACACACAGGAGACACTCTAAGTGCAGTTAACTGTTGACAAAACACCTATTGAAATCGTAGCTACCTAGAGACCCCCAACCATGACTCAGGATGCCCACTCCACCTGTCTGGACTTAATTGAATCCGTCAAGATTCAGACCTCTACCCTAATCCTGGGTGACTTTAACTACCCAACCATAGAGTGGAAGACCTTTTCTAGCCCAAACATGAATGCCTAGAGATTCCTCAACTTCGTCAATGCCAGTGCATTGGATCAACTGGTTGACAACCGTATGAGAAATGAAAATATCCTGGACCTGGTCTTAACCAACATGAGTAGTCATTGTAGCACTCCTACAGTGTCATCCTCCTTGATAAGATCAGACCATAAACCAATCACTTTTGAAGTCACCATCTCCCCTGACCTGCCCACTTGTCAGGGTCAAACGAAAAAAACTTTTCCAAAGCTAACTACAATCTCTTCATTGCAAGTATAAGCAGCTTTACAGCCACCATCCCTTCAGTTGGAACTAGCGCTAATGTCCAAGCCTACATCAAAAAACTATATGAGCACCTACATACCTGTATGGACTCAGCAATACCTGACAGGACCAAATCATCGTCCTCAAGAAAGAGTAAACCTGTCTGGTGGACAGCAGCAACAAACAAACCTCTATAATAGAAGGAAATAATTGCTGTCCACGGCCAAAAAGGAATGGGTGCCAAGTTGGAAGCAATCTCTCCTTTGTCTGAACAACCAAATAAGGTCACTGGTGAAATCCTCTAAGGCTAACTTTAAATCCAGATTGGCCACATCCACCAAGGACAGTCACAAGGCCTTCTTCACATACGTCCGCAATCTCAAAGGCAACACCCAGATCTGCTCTGAACTGGTGGTCAATAACACCACATACACAAACGCCATAGATATAGCAGCCTGCTGGAAGACAGGTTCACTGAAAACTTAACCCCGTCCCACCATCAGTAAACCAGGACATCCTCAGCACCTGCCCCTCTCCCCTCATCATCAGGGAGCAGGTCATTAATGCCCTCTCAAAGGCAAAAATATACAGTCTCCATGGGACCTGATAACATCCCTGGCTATATCCTACATGAACTCAGGCATGAGCTCTCAGTTCCATTAGACATGCTATTCAACCAAAGCCTGAGCACCGGCTTCATCCCAGCTGAATGGAGGACAGCCACTGTCATCCGTCTACACAAAGGTGGAGCATCCACTGACCCAGGCAGTTATAGGCCCATCAGCCTAATTAGCCTGATCTGCAAGGCCATGGAATGCATTATCATGGACATTATAAACAAGAACATTGGCAACTTCCAAACGCTTGACCCCACACAGTTTGGTTTTGTCAAAGGGAGATCATGCCTGTTAAACTTGCTCGATTTCTTTGATACAGTCACCAAAGCCATAGATGAGGGGAAGATGGTGCACACCACCTACCTTGACCTGGCCAAAGCCTTTGACACTATTCCCCACTCAGGCATAATAAATAAACTCTCCCAGCTAGGCATCAACCCGTATGTTACCAGATGAATAGCTAAATGGCTCACTGATATAACCTACTCAAAGTAGGGGAAGCCACCTCGTAGACCCGTAACGAGCAGTATACCCCAAGGATTTGTCTTTGGGCCACTACTGTTTAGGATATACATTTCTGAGGTGCAAGCCAAAACCAGTGGTCTATGGATGACCAAGTTTGCAGATGACTGCAAGCTGGGGGCTGTCTTAAATTCTTCTAGTGATCTGAACATCCTCCAAGAAGGCCTTACCCAAACAAATGACTGGTGCCAGAAGCATGGCCTCAAACTGAATTCCAAGAAATGCATCATTATCTCCTTTGGGGAAAATGTCATCCCTACTAATTATCACATTAATAACAATGTACTAATCATGCAGTCAGTCGTGAGGGATTTGGACACCCAAGTTGATGCCAACCTGACTTTTGACCACCACGTTGCCTCCGTTGTACAAAAGGCTTTCTACATGGCCCACCTCATAAATAAAGGTATTTCATCCAAGAACAGGGAGGTCATAACATCCCTGTACTCCTCCCTTATCAGACCCATTATCGAGTACAGTGCCCCTTCGGCATGTATCTTGCCAAGTACATGCAGCAGTTGGAGAGACCACAGAGGTTCCTGAACAGGAAAATCCAGGGTCTCAAACACCTGTCCTATACAGATAGGCTAAAAGCCCTGTCCATCTACTTAATCTCATACAGACTACTCAGAGGTGACCTGTGTCTGGCATATAAGGCCATTTCATTCCCAGGCTTGATGGAGTTGCTGCATATCCATAAGACAAACTTTCACTTGTGCAACCCACATGCAAGACCTTAACCTGGTCTGTGACATTAATAGAACTTGTTGACGGGATAGATTTGTGTCCTATAGACTCCCTCTCCATGTCAAGCAGAGTATCTGTCTAGCCGTAGACTAACCTGGATGACTGGATGGGAAACGGAAAATATACCCCTGGGATACCACCGGGGAAACAGGTGCTGACTTTGAGGGAACATGAGCGAAATTCTTGGCTAGCCTTATAAGGGCCTCCGGGCCAATAGCCTAGTATCATCCTATGAACCTATAAATGTGCACAAGCACATATTCCATGTCCATTTACAGTGTTAGATGTGCACAAACACACGTCATGTCCTTTCACAGCATTAGATCTGCACAGACGCACATGCTGTGTCCAATTCACAGCCTTAAATGTGCACAGACATGTATGCCATGTCCATTCACATCATTAAGATGTGCAGAGGCACACATGCCATGTCCATTCATAGCGTTCGATCTACATAGACACGTGTCATGTCCATTCACAGCCTTAGACGTGCACAGACATGCTATGTACATTCACAGCCTTAAAAGTACACAGACCCATATGTCATGCCATTCAATGTGGTAGATGTGTACAGGCATACATGCCATGTCTGTTCATAGTGTTGGATGTGCACAGATGCACATACCATGTCCATTTCACAGCATTAAACATGCACAGACACATGCCATGTCCATTCACAGTGTTACCATGTGCACAGACACTCATACCATGTCCGTTCACAGCCTTAGATGTGCACAAACACGTCATGTCCATTCACAGTTTTAGATGTGTACAGACACATGTGCCATGTCCATTCACAGCATTAGATGTGCATTGACATGTGCCATGTCCAGTCATAGGGTTAGATGTGAGAGACACACAGACTCCATTCAGTGTTAGATGTGCACAGACACACATGCCATTCACAGTGTTACTTGTGTACAAGTCATATGCCATCCCTCTCCAAAAGATTCCACGTGCATATATTTGCAAACCATCTCCTTTCCCATGATCCCATGTACACATTTTATGTCCTTTGTGTACTCAGCATTGGTTCTATACAGTTGTGCCATTACTTTTCCCAGTGTTGCATGTTCACATTCCTGAATTCCATTTTCATCCCCAGCATTACATGTACACATTTTACATGCCATCTCGATTAACATCATTATATATCCACAGACTTGCATGCCATCTCCAGTCACAGGATTATATATCTACAGACTTGCATGCCATCTCCAGTCACAGGATTATGTAGCCATTGACTCACATGTCATCTCCATTGCCAGCTTTACAGGTGCACAAACACATGCCATCTCCATTCACAGCATTATATTTGCACAGACTCTCATTTCTTCTCCATTCACAGTATTGCATGTGTACAGACGTACATTCCTTCTGCATTAATGGCACAGAGTCTGTACAGTCCTGTGTGCCATTTCCATTCATGGCACTGGATCTGTACAGCCCTGTGTGCCACTCCAGTTCATGGCTCCAATTCATGGCACTGGATCTGTACAGCCCTGTGTGCCACTCCAATTCATGGCACTGGATCTGTACAGTACTGTGTGTCATTTCCATTCATGGCACTGGATCTGTATAGCCCTGTGTGCCACCCATATTCATGACACTGGATCTATACAGTACAGTGTGTCATTTCCATTCATGGCACTGGATCTGTACAGTCCTGTGTGCCACGCTCATTCATGGCACTGGATCTGTACAGCCATATGTGCCACCCCTACTTATTGCATTTGAACTGTACAGCCCTATGTGCTTCACCGTTCATGGTATTGGATCTCTACAGTCCTATGTCCCAGGTCCATTCATGATATTGCATGTGTACAGCCCTGTGTACCACCCCCATTTATGGCAGTGGAGCTGTGCAGTCCTCTGTACTATCTCTAGTCATGGCATTGGATCTGTACAGCCCTGTGTGCCTCCACCATTCATGGCACTTAATATGTACATTCATCTGTGTCATTACCATTTATGACATTGGATCTGTACAGTCCACTGAGCCATCTCCAGTTGTGGTATTGATTCTGTTCAGTCCCATGTACCATCTCCTTTCATGTCATTGGATCTGTACAGACCTGTGTGCCACCTCTATTCATGGCATTGGATCTGTACAGCCTTGTGTGCCACCTCCATTCATATCTCTACAGCCCTGTGTGCCACCGCCATTCATGGCATTGGATCTGTACAGCCCTGTGTGCCACCTCCATTCATGGTAATAAATCTGTGTAGTTTTGTGCATAATCTCCATTTGTGGCATTGATTCTGTACACCCCTGTGTACAGTGTTCATTTACAGCATTGGATCTGTGCAGTTGTGTGCTGCCCTCTTCGTGGCATTGAATTGTCTCGTATGCTGTTGTCATTTGCAGCACTTTCACATACACAATTCTGTTTCTTATATGGTTTTGGTGTTGAAGTTGGTGGCCACATTAAGCCATGAGGGGTACCAAAACCTACAAAATGGGGGGAAGTAAAACTGATCTGCTTGTTTGTCATCTTCAGCCATTAAACTTTGTTCTTCCCATTGTCTTTCATCTTATGACTCTAGCAGAGTGAGGCCAGACATCAGGATCATAAATTTCACGATATATAAATTATTTTTTATTCTCTTAAATCCCCCCTCCCCCACCACCATTTTGGTTGACAGGTTTAGTTCAGTGACCACTTTGCAGAGCCTCAACGCAGTTGCACATTTTTGCAGACTTGCTCCACTCTGCTAGATTGAGATGGGCTCTCTGATTTTTGCAGACTTGCTCCACTCTGCTAGATTGAGATGGAGACTCTGATTTTTGCATACTTGCTCCACTCTGCTAGAATGAGAAGGACTCTCTGGTTTTTGCATACTTGCTCCTCTCTGCTAGATTGAGATGGACTCTCTGGTTTTTGCATAATTCCTCCACTCTGCTAGATTGAGATGGACACTCTGGTTTTTGCATACTTGCTGCACTCTGCTAGAATGAGATGGACTCTCTGGTTTTTGCATACTTGCTCCACTCTGCTAGAATGAGATGGACTCTCTGGTTTTTGCATACTTGCTCCACTCTGCTAGATTGAGATGGACACTCTGGTTTTTGCATACTTGCTGCACTCTGCTAGATTGGGATGGACTGTCTGGATGGAATTGCACTCCTGAATTTTGCTTTGGTCTGACATTGGTCTTGAAGCACCTGTGCCAACTGGCACTAGCCATTCTTATTCTGGGCAGCTCCTCCAACATCTTGGCTCTAGTGGTGGCCGAAACCTCCGAGTCGCAGACTGGCTATTTCCAGTATTTGATCTTATGTCCCTGGTATCCCAGGCAAAAACTTTTCTTCTATCCCTGTGGGTTATCAGCCAGTAGTGATGGAAAATTTGGTGTCTTAATGTGAATTCTGGGAAATTTCAGGTGCCACACAGATTCCTATGTTTATAGATTCATATGTACATGCTAGGCTAGCTGCCTCAGTGGACCATTTAAGCCTGGCCAGTTTATCTTCTAAAGGTGAGAATTAAGTCTTACACCTTGTTTCTGTGAGGTTAACATCTTAACCATTATACCAACCTCCTCCCACCCCCACATACAAGATGTGTACTGTAGAAACATGTGTGTCACAAGTGTACGGTCAAAATATTAAAATGGTAAAATGGAATCATACCCATTATTAGTGCTGAGTAATTGTCTACCTGATTTTTATGTTGCTGTTATTACCAGTTCGTTTTTGTAGTAGTCGATCATCTGTATTTTTAGATGGGCTGTCATGGTGAAGCCCCATGCTCAAATCAAATAGCCAAATTATGGAACTCTCTACCCCACACCTTCCAAAACACTGCTGAATCTACTAATTTCAAACTACTACTATTTGAACATCCATCCAAAAACTGGCATTGGTTCTGCGCCAAGCCTTACTGACAAGATATCTATAACTCTCTCATCACACTGTCCACTCTTCCCTCATTTTCTCCCTCTCCTCAGTGTTATTACTTTTCAAAAAAACTATATATATATATATATATATATATATATATATATATATAAAGGAAATGTCATTTGTTCATAACTAATATTTAATATGTACACAGTTCTAATTTTACTTTTCTCACAGTGATTTTTACTGAAATGCTTGTTTGTTTTTCTTTTTGAACCTATATCTACTAAAAAAATATATCGAATACTTCTTTGTGTAGTCTAACTAGTTGATATGTATTCTGCATTTTACTATATGTATACTGTTGTACTATCTAATTATTGTATTTTGCTTATATTTCTATGGAGCTTTTCTCCCCGACCCTCCGCTGAAAATGGGCTTCTGGCCCAGTCGGACTTTCCCAGTAAATAAATAAGTAAATGTTCAAATTCTGTATAATAAAAGCTGTAAATTCTTTTCTTTTAACCTGTGTGGGCAACCGACCCTCGGTGACAATTATATCTGTTGATTTAGCTTGCATCCCTAACACATTAAGAAAAAAAATATAATAAAAACATCAGGCTGGCAGGTTGGCAAAGTTAATCTCAAATGACAACGTTTTAGATACAGAGCTTGACAGTTTAATTTCCTTATTTGAGAAGAGAGGTTATGAATCAAAATTCATCACTGGTATTATTCAAGAAGTAAGACAAAAAAGAGCACTGCGAAAACCTACAGTGAGTAGTGAACAAGAAAATAAGAATAAGTCACTTGCATCAATTGGTGTGCATGTAAAATAGGATTGATGTCTTCTGTAAAAGCAATATGTTAAAGAAAGCCTTCATCAAGTCTTGTCCACATACATACAGTGTCGATAGCAGTAGCATAAAGAAACGTTTTTGTGAAAATTGGAAGGTGTATATGGGTCACCCAGAGTTAATTAAATGAATTTGCAGAAACCCACCTTTTTTAGGAAATCAGGTAATTTAAAAAACATTTTGGAAACAAGAAAACACTACACAGTGGCATAACAAACTGCAGAGTTGGTATCCCTGCACATTTCATATGTGATTTAAATTCATTTACAGTGAAACAGTAACATTTTCAGAGCACGGCTAGATCTTTTAAAGTCTTGCCAGATGTATTTCTTGTATGCTTTCTATGTAGAAGAAACAAACAAGAAACATTTTAAATGCATCTGCAAGACATGAACAATATTAAAAGTCAAAATCAGAAAAAAATATGTTGTATAAACACTATACAGTTTCTCAGGCTTTTAAGAAATGTATTTTCATTGTCTTGGATTATGTAGAGGATGGCTTAAAAGGAGGTGATTTTGACAAACTGTTGAGAAGTTTTAGATCTCTAGTTAACATATAAATGCCTGAGTTTAAATTAATTTGTAAATATAAAATGTGTGTTGAAAGCTTTCATGTACTTACTGCAGGTGTGAAGAATGGGGTGTTTAATGCCTATGGGAGAATGGGCATTATTTGCAATTTTTAGAATGTTTTTATTGGTTCAGCATGAATTTACTTAAAACCATTTAACTGAGTTTTTCTTTAGAATTAAAGCAGTAATTGCATTCTCCATGTATGGTTTATTTAGTTATTTAGTTATTTTGTTATATTTTTGCTTTGTGTGTTTCATTTTGCTTTTGGTCTAAGCTCTGTTTAGCACTGTCAGTGGCACAAAAGGTAGCACATTTGCCTTTGGTGCAAAAGGCTGTGGGGTTCTATTCCCACACAAGGTCAGTGGATTGCTGACACTACAGTGCATTATAAAGGGGTATAGTGCACTCCTGAATGTGTCACAGTTTGGATGAGAAGCTGAACCGAGGTCCCATCTGCTTGAGTTGGTGGTAGCTCAGGTGGATGAAAACGATGCTGTGGCATCTGTCAAAAAGAGTAGCGGTAATTTTATATTGACAATTTTCCATCTTTCTTTCAATATTGACACATTCATGATATTGACACTTTGTCACAATTTATACATCATAATAACACCCATTCATTTTCTTAAGTGCATGTAAAACCCAATTCATCCCCACCCTTTCCACCATAATCATGTCTTTATATCACATATTACTTATATTTTTTGTTACACAGCAATTGTTCACACCATCTTTTCCATAAATACCAAATAGCAATGTATACAGTTTTATCCCATTTTTCATTTTTTCAGTCCCAACTTTATATTTCCCCTACATCACTATGTCCATATCAATGTTTTAAATACTTTCCAGTCATAAACATCTTTAAATAATGTCCAAAATCCTTCATTTTTCTTTTCTTACAATCCAAAAAAAAACAGCGTCACTTGTTTCTCTCTAGTATAGATGATGAAGAGGCGGGGTAGTTTGCTTATATGCCTTATTTTATAGAAACACATCAGGATGGATAGCAGCATCACAAAATACAAGCGAACTGATTAACTGACAGACTACACAGACATACAGGCTTATATCTCAACTGCTTCCTACAAAATGGCAGTCAAGCTCGCACGTGCTCAGTATTTATACACTTGTTCAAGGCCCTAGAAAGTTTCTTAAAGCTGTGCACACATATTGATCTACATCCTTCCTCTTAAAGAATTGTTTTCAATAAAATGACATTAGAATAAGACAAGCAATAATATAGACATCAGAAATTAACACAATGTTCATGTCCAAGCTGCTGTGTATCTATACCACGGTCTGGAAATATGACCTGAAATATGACAATGTTCATGTCCAAGCTGCTGTGTATCTGTAACATGGTCTGGAAATATGACCTGATCTGGTAATACAGTATTCAGAATTGGGTTTAGCAACAGGGACAGTCTTTGGTGAACAGTTCCTATCAGGAACTTCAGGATTCCTGTCAGGAATTGGGATATGTACCGGAACGTCCTCAGGAACTGGAATGCTGGACAACTCACTCTGAGATAGAGTCTTCCTCACAGGCTAGATGCTGTAGTACAAGCTCGGACACCGGCATCAAATGTTTCCGATTCTGCCTAAACTCTACTCCTTGTGATTCCACAATGTACGATCTCAGCTCTGGGCAAATACTTTTCATGACTGCAGTCCGATTATAACCTTTGCATATTTGCATTCTCACTGTCTGTCCTTCACGTAAATGGATTGAGCAGTTTGCTGGGCTTGTTGTAATAAGACTTCTGGGATAGGCATTTCTTTAACAGATGGACTTTCACAAATCTGTTATTCTTAGCCCTTGGAACCAGTAAACTACTGCTGATTGGTAATGTAGTTCTGGTTTGTCTCGACAGAAGTCTTTGGGCAGGTGAACCAAGATGTTTATCACGAGGAATATTTCTGAGATTCAAGAGATTCAGGAAAGCATCACTATTGTCTCATTTTGACTTCTGTAGTAACTGTTTCGCAATTTGAGCTGCACTTTCTCCCAGACCATTTGACTGTGGATGTTCAGAACTACTTGTAACATGAATAAAGTCCCACTCTTCAGCAAATCTTTTGAATTGCTGGCTAGTAAACTGTATACCATTGTCAGAAATAACTTTGTGCAGACTACCATGAACTGCAAAATGATGCTTCATCTAAGTAATGACAGTACTGGATGCTAGATTAGGAAGCAGGTCAATCTCAAACCAATTGGAATACGAGTCTACTATCACCAAGTAATGTTGACCATTCCATTCAAAAATGTCAGTGGCTACTGTCGACCAAGGTAGTTCAGGAATCTGGTTTAGCTTGAAGTGGTTCTTTATGCTGATGTGGCTTTGTACTGTTACATACAGAACAAGATGAAAGTACTCAGTCAATATCTTGTGACACAGAAGTTCAAAACACTAGTCCTCCCGCCCTCCCTTTAGTAGAATTGGTTCCTGGGTGACCACGATGCAAGATAGCAATATAATGTGGTTGTAAGGACTTTGGAACAATGAATTTTGGACCTTTCATAATGATACCACTGTCAGACAAAATCTCATCTCTAAGGAAAATAAGGTTGCACTTCTTGAGGTAAACTAGATTGCTTTGACAGCCATTCTCGATTGATAAAGTGGTTGAGCTTCTGTAAAACAGGATCTGAGGCTGTATGATTTCTAAGCTCAGCAAGATGTGTGGAACAAAAACTTCTCACTTCCATGGCTTCAAAATCAAGTTTCTCATTCTCATGCTGTTCAGTGGTAACTCTAGATGATCTGGATCAAGACTCAGCGAGATAAAGAGGTTTGCCTTTTGTGTAGACAAAATTTAAATTACACTAATGCAATCTCAACGTCATGTATTGCAATCTGGCTGGAGCTGTATGCGTAGACTTTCTCAAATTAGTGACTAGAGGTTGGTGGACTGGATTGGTCTACCATAAATATATTCATGGAACTTCGAACATGCAAACATAATTGCCAAGAGCTCTTTCTCTATCTGAGCATACTGCATTTCAGTTTTGGTTGGAGATCTGGGCGCATAGGCTACAGGTTGACTATCTTGAAGAATGACTGCACCAAGACCAATTTTTGAAGCATCCTAGGAAAGAGTAACTGGATTGTGAACATCATGGTATCTGAGAGTTGGTGGACTGGCAATTCTCTATTTCAGGATATCAAATACTCTTTGGTGGTGGTCCAACCATGACCAGGATACATCTTTGTGTGTCAGCTCTTTAAGTGGTGCTGCTAGATCGCTTAAATCTGGAATGAACTTGCCTAGATAGTTAACCATACCAAGAAAGTGTTGAAGGGCTTGAACATTGCCTGGAGCTGGCATCTCAAGAATGGCTGTTTGGAAGGGTCTGGTCATAAGCCTGAACTGGTAAATAAATGACCAACATAAGTGACTTCTTGTAACCTGAACTTGCACTTTTGAGGATTCAGCTGAAGATTCACTTCACAAGCTCTTTCCAGAACTTTCTCGAGGTTTCTGTCATGCTCAGCTTCATCATTACCTCCTACTAGAATATCATCTACTATAATAGCACAAGGATACCGAGAAAGAAAATTGCTCCATTGCACATTGAAAGACTTCACTGGCAGAATTTATCCCAAATGGCAGTGTCAAAAATCTGCACCTGCCAAAAGGAGTACTGAACATAGTTAGCAATGAGGATTTCCTGTCAAGCAAAATTTGCCAAAATGAACTCTGTGCATCTAAGACAGAAAAAACTGTGGCATTTGGCATCAAAGCTGCAACTTCGTCTGTACACATTGGATGATGAGATCTTTTCAGTGTTTTGTTTAAATCTCGTGGACCAATACATATTCTGAGATCACCTGAGTTTTTCTTATGAGCTACCACCATGGAGGATATCCATTCAGTTGGTTCATCAACTGGACAAATAACACCTTGCTGCACCATTTTATCTAGCTTAGTTTTAACTCTGTCCTGCATGGCTATTGGAACTTTACGTGCTGGCCTGATAACTGGACTGACCTCTGGTTCTAACTTCTTGGAGTATACAGCTCGAAGCTTGCCTAGTTTGTCTTCGAAAAGATTAGCATAGGTAGAGAAAATAAACTGGGCGGAATTAGAACAGTGGTCTTTCAAGCTAACATGATGGACTTTGTTATTAAATGAAAGCAGTCCCATTTTCAAACTGTCTCTGAACCCTAATAATGACTGAACTTGCCTTTTGACCACATAAAATAAGTCATAGTTTCTCCCAGCAAAGCAACACGAAAGTACTACTGAGCCCTCGGTTTGAATCTCTTCACCACCATAAGCAACAATCTTTGCACATTTTGCCAAATCAAGCTTTTTACCAGCACATCCTCTAGCAGATGTTTCTGCAGACATAACATTGCACTTTGGACCTGTGTCAATTTTGAGCTCTATGGGTATTCCATTTATCCAAACAGTTCAAAAATACTTCATTATTTGCCCAAAAATCTACTGCATTGAGTGTTTCATGAAGCACTAACACACCATCAGCATAAAAAGTAGGGTCATAGCTGTCTAACTGATCAACTTGTCTCTTTGAATGTTCCCTTTTAATAAAATAATGTATGCCTTTTGATTTACAAAATGGTTCCACTTACTGCACTTGTGACATTGCTGACCAAAAGCTAAACATTTCCCTTTCAGGCTCATGACTTCATCTACAGTTATGACAGTCGGCTATGAAACTGGGTGGGGGGCACATGCTTTGGATTTGCTGACTCACTCATGCTTCACTGAGACTGTGCGGTTTCCAGAGCATGCCTTGGAACTTGCTAGAAAGCTACGGAGTTTCCCAGTGAGTGTTGCAGAGTTTAAAGTTGCAGCCATGTGCTTGGGCCTGTTTCTTTTAACTACGTGCTGCATGCTATCAACATTGGCTTTAGAAGTTGCTAGAAGCATGCATCTCTCATTTCTAAGCATATTTGTGTGCTTTTCCATAAGCTCGAATATCTGACAAATGTCAGTGCCTTGTTCAAAGTTAAATTACTGACACAAAGTAAAATCTTTCTCACAACATCATCTGAAGTACCACACACTAATCTCTTTTATCAACTCATACCTTAAATCACCAAATCTGCATGGTTTAGCATTGTTTCTCAAGTCAGTTATATATGCTGTAAAAGTTTCCCCAGGCTTTTGATCCCTTGTATAAAATAAGTGCCTTTCCATTGTAATATTCATTTGGGGGTTACACATTTCTATAAATTTACATTTCAGGCACTCGGGGTCTTCCCTTGACTTAGCTGGTACAACTATATGATGGCTTTCCCCCTGTCCTATAAAGGCAGCAGGTGCATACACAAATGAAATCTCCCTTTCTATGGCTTTTAACCCAGCTAAATTAAGCAGAATAAATGCCTTTGTAAGGTCATCTTTATCAGAAAATGCAGCCTGTATGAAAATATCTTATTCTTGCTCAAACACTCTCCAGATGTTCTTCGTGTTTCACTGTTGCAGTCATCACATTTGGGTTATCCCTGCCCCAGGGTAGCCCTCAGCCGGCCCGAATGCCAGAGATTTAGTATTTCTGAATCAGTTGCTGTCGCTTGAGGACTGACATCAGGTCATCAGTGGTACAAAGTAAGGCAGCTGGCTGATGCCATTACATCAGTCTTTCTTGCCATAGAGCCCGAAGCATAAGCAGTTCGTACGAGTCCGGTCGGCCGCTACTGGAGTCTTCATTTCTGAATTGAAGTTGAAGTCTTCTAAAGTTAAGTTCCCCGTTGGGGATCCTTTTTTCTTGCACTAACTGATGTCAGAAAAAGTTAATAATTGTCTCGCCTGTGGACAGCAAATACCACACCGAGACTTCCACTCTTACTGTGTCACTTGTCTAGGCCCAGACCACGACGTCCTCCGTTGACGCTTCTGTGCTTTAACTTCAGAACTATCCGTCGTTGGGCCCTTATTGTAGCCAGATATTTTCGTTTACCGTCCTCGAATTCTGATATGGCTTCGGTAAGCCATCCGACAGCAGATCTTCTGAAAAAACGTAAAGATAAAGACAGAGACAGACTGCACAGGTCCATCCCTTCCAACAACGTTTCCTTTAAGCTAGTCATCAGTTCTCCGGTACTCAGTGAGGCGCTTTTGCAGCCCTTGATATCCGCTTCAGTTGATTCTCAGGCCCCTACTGAGACACTTTTGGAGTCCAGTATGCCACAAAACTCTTCTTTGTCTTAGGATCCTGCGGTCGTTTCTACCTTGGATGGGTCCAGAGCCGCTGAGCAGGCACCTGCTTCCGAGGAAGTCCATTGCACCTCCGAATCTCAGCACAAACCATCTTCTTTCACGACTGCTGTTCTTTTGAAAACAACCGAGTTCCTTAGGCCCAGGGTTCAAACCACACCCAAGAAACCAACTACCCACTCTCAGGCGCCTGCTACCTTGCCTCACTCACAGATGCTTAAAGTGACAGAAGACCTTATCATGCTGGTCAGGGGAAGCCAAGCTACCCCCTCAAAAAAGAAAAGAGATCTGTCCCCAGTAGTTTTGTCTGAACAAGAGTCTGATGAATCTGATGCATCTGACTATGAAGACATGCAGCCCTTCTCTACTTATGAGGATTCTGATGCAGAGGAATCCATTTCTTCAGTCTCTCACCCAGAGGATTTTTCCTTTGGGGGAAACCCTGAATACTTTAAGGGAACATTTCAACTGGGAGAGTCAGGACTACCTGCAGTCTAAAAAGAGCCTCAGGGAATTCCTAGATCTTCCGCAACACAGACCCTTGGCCATCCCCCCAGTCCTGGATGTGGTGGATGATGTTTTCCTTAAATCCAGCTCGACTCCTGATACCCTACCTCCTACTCGCAGAAAACCAGACAGGTACTACAGAGTCCCTGACTCACACAAATATCTTTTTAAACATCCAACAGCTGACCCTGAGGTCATTTCTCAAGGGCCAAAAGGGTTAAAGCAACGTCTGCTAAGAATCCCACCCCCTCAGACAGGGATTCCCGGGCATTGGACAGATGGGTTAAAAAAGTATACACCTCAGCTACGCTTGCTATCAGGGCACTAAATTGTCAGTTCCATATGCTTAAATATCAACAACATACCTTGGAACTCCTTAAACAAAAAATGTCCTCCCTTCCTGCTTCGGCAGCATCTAAAGATTTACAAGACTTAATGCATTCTGCAAGTTAAGTAGCTAAACACACCTTTCACTGTGGTTTTGATGTCCTAGAAGCTTCTTGCAGGGCAGCAGTTACTGGATCTGTCATTAGAAGACATGCATGGCTTAAGGAACAACCCCTGCCAGACCATGTCAAATCTAAATTGTTGGATGCACCCTTGCACAAATAACTTATTTGGCACTAAGGTAGAAGAGGTCTTAAAAAAGATGAAAGAAAAAGCATAATCTATGCAAACAGTTAAAGATTTCTTACAGGTCCAGCCCCCTAGGTTCAGCAGACATTTTCCCTCCAAGCACTGGTCCTTTCCTGCTCTGAGTAAACAGGCCCAGCCTAGGACCCGTGGAAACAGACCCCCCTCCCCCCCCAGACAGCAGCCTCAGGGAATGCAGAGATCTAAACAGTGGACTACCTCCATTTCAAAACCAGGGAGTTCTAAGCCACCCCCTTATGGTAAGAACTCACAATGACTCACCTCCTCCCGAACTCCCCTCTGCCCACCTTCACTGACCCCTAGGAGGAAAACACTCCTTTCACTTAAGCACCTGGGCCACCATTACCAAGGACCAATGGGTTCTGAACATTGTGTCTCAGGGATACAAATTCTCCTTCCACACCCAAAAGGGTTTCCAAATCTACCGCCAAATCAGTGGGCAGAGGCTCAAAAGCAAATCAATTCCCTGCTCTCTTTGAGGTCAGTAGAGCACATTCCTGCAGAACAAATAGGTCAAGGCTTCGACTCCAGACTTTTTCTGGTGCCCAGAAAAGAGGGCACCTGGCACCCCATCCTCGATCTGTCCATTCTAAACACCTTCCTGGTGATCCCAAAATTCAAAATGCTCACCCTCCAGCAGCTGCTACCCATGCTGTCCAAGGCTGTGGCCTGGCAGACCAATTAAGCAGAAACCTTTTGGACCCACATGAGTGGCAGCTCAACAAAAGCACCTTCTTCCTAATAACTCAGAAATAGGGAACCCTGAAGGCCAACCTCTTTGCCTCGCACACCAACCATCAGCTCAACAAGTTCTGCATCAGAGAGCATCACTGCATGGCTTGGAAAGTGGATGCCCTGTCCTTCCCCTGGATCAACCTTTGGGTCTATGCCTTTCCTCCCCTTCCTGTCATCCCCAGGTTACTGCTCAAAATAAGGGAAGAAAAACCAAGGACCATTCTTATAGCTCCAGACTGGCCCCTACAGCACTGGTACCCCTTGGTGGGCAGCCTGTCCCTCCTGCCTCCATGGCATCTTCCTCAGATTCCAAATCTCCTAAACTAGAGGGAAGGGGAATTCATGCATCCCTAATTGCAGACACTCAATTTGGCAGCTTTGCTTATTCCCTAACCCCGAACCACTCTGCCATCCTCAGTAAACAGTTTCTGGATGTTATCCATGAGGCCAGACACCCAAGCACCAGAAAATCTTATGCAGATAAATGGAAAAGGTTCTGCACCTGGATCCAGGCTAAGGGGGGCAATACGGCACAGCCCTCCATCCCTCTCATCCTGGATTACTTAGCTGACCTACTACACAGTGGTCTCTCTTTCTCCTCTATAAAAATTCATGCCTCTGCTATTTCTGCTCATTTTCACACTGAGCAGCCCCTTTTCTCACACCCTTTGATCAAACAGTTCCTCAGAGGGGCTAGCAACTTGAGGCCTCCCAGAAGAGCACCAACACCAGCTTGGGACCTTAACTTTTTCTTGGAAAAGCTCACCCTGCCTCTTTTCGAATCAGCTTCTTCTGCACAGCTAACATTTCTCTCCTGAAAGACAGCCTTCCTTCTGGCCATCACTTCAGCCAGAAGAGTCTCTGAGCTGCAAGCACTCATGGCTGTGGAACCCTTCATCATCTTCCATGCAGACTGGGAATCCCTCAGAACTAACCCATCCTTCATGCCCAAGGTGGTGTCCAGTGTGGCTCTCAACCAATCCATTCATTTGCCCACCTTCTTTCCTAATCCCGAGAACAAGGGGGAAAGGATTCTTCACTCGAGATGTGCACAGATAGCGCAGACACTATCTGGACAGGACTAAAACCTTCAGAAAGTCTGATCAATTGCTGGTCAGCTTTGCTACAGGGGCAGAAGGCAAAGCCATCTCCAAGCAAATCATTTCTAAATGGATAGCACACTGCATCCATTTCTGCTACAAACAGCATGGTAAGCCTCCCCCCAAGGGAGTCAGGACACATTCCACCCGAGCAGCCTCCACCTCTGCAGCTTTCCTCAGAGGAGTCCCCACCAGGGACATCCTGGAGGCTGCCACCTGGACATCTGTTCACACTTTTACCAAGCATTACCACCTGCCTCTCTTCTCCAAATCCAGGGCAGGGTTTGCCTCTGCAGTCTTGCAGGGCATCCTAGCCAGCCCCTAGCTTCCTTGACTGCCTCCACCCTTTTCCTCAGCTTTTGGAATGTGATGACTGCAACAGTGAAACACGAAGAACATAGTACAGTTGTGTACACTGTACGAGTGTATTCACTGTTACAGTCCTGTTTCCCTCCCTCCATCCCCCTTTTTTCTTCTTCTCTTTTTGTTACCGTTCTTCCTTGTTGTTCTCCTTTCCTTACAAGGGACATATTGGTATTTATTTTCCACTGGTGGGGTTCTTCCACCAGAACCTGGCCTCCTACTTTGGGGGCTCCTGACAGGTTAGGGCAAGAAAAACTGATGCAATGGCATTGGCTGCCTTACTTTATACCACTGACGACCTGATGTCAGTCCTCAAGCGACAGCAACCGAAGCAGAAATACTAAGTCTCTGGTTTTCGGGCCGGCCAAGGGCTACCCTGGCAGGGATAACCCCAAATGTGATGACTGCAACAGTGAATACACTTGAACATCTACACTTATGGTAAGTGTACACAACTGTACTTTCTCTGCAATATTATTGTCAAACACAAGTGGAGTTGGTTTTCAAAAGCCATCTGCCATGCCAACAAATTATGCCCAAACACACTGAAAAATATGGCCCTTGTAATTATATACAAACATGCACATAGCCAGCATTTGTAATAACCTTCAAATGCAGCGAAATATGCTTCTTAATGGCTGTATTTTGTGAAGTAACTGTACTGTAATACTGCACAAACATGTGAAAACTTCAGACAATTTGAAAAACTTTGATTAATGCGAAAAAGTAGTGCTTAATAAAAAAAAAATACAGTTTCAATGATTTTGTTCATTTTATGCGATTCAGACTTTATTTCAAACTTTTTCTGTAGTTATTTCGAATATTTCTGTTAATATATTCTAGTATCGGATATTTCTGTTACTTAAAAATTTGTTTAAAGCGTTCTGAATGCCTCATTTCTTATTTTGAGAATACAAAATAGCTTGAGCAAGTTTTAACACCTGAAATTTGTTTCTAACCTGTTTTGTGAGTTGTAAGTGCAGTTGGGAGGATTCACTCCTGTATATTCCTGCAGTGCTGAGTGCCTTTTGGTCTCAAACTGAAGAATCTGGATCCCCTTCTGGCACCATGTCCTTTTTAGACATGCTACTTCTGACACTATGTCGCTTGTCAGTCTCTAGTATACGAACAGGCAGGGTAGTTCGTTTATATGCTTTATTACATAGAAACTCAGCAGGATGTATAGCAGCAGTACAAAATATAAACAAACTGATTAACTGACAGACCACACAGACATACATGCTTACATCTCAGCAGCTTACTACAAAATGGCAGTCAGGCTCTCACATGCTCAGTATTTATATACTTGTGCAAGCCCCTGGAAAGCTTCTTAAAGCTGTGCACACATACTGATATGTAACAGTGTTTTGACGTGTCTTCAGTATTACAACTGTTATACATTGTTTGTTATACCATTTTACATTTCGTATTACTTTTCACTGTCACATTAGTGAAACATACCAGTCAGAATGTGATTGTGCTGTAAGGTGCTGGGCAGACTCGCTGTGTGCCAGGTATGTGAGCTCCACTGACGTCAGGACATGGGCATTTGGGGAAACATGCACATCTGTCCCTAGCTAAACAGCCAATGTTGAGGGCACAAACCAGCTGCTGTGTAGGACTTAAGAGGGGTAGACCATGGCTGAGAGACTGCCAACTGACCTGCCCCCTAATGTCTGACTCCAGGGGAACATCTGGGCTAATAAAGCTTCCTGGATGGAAGCACGTGAATCAGGGGACCATCCAGGAAGCTTTATTAGCCCAGATGTTCCCCTGGAGTCAGGCATTAGGGGGCAGGTCAGTTGGCAGTCTCTCAGTCATGGTCTACCCTTCTTAAGTCCTACACAGCAGTTGGTTTGTGCCCTCAACATTGGCTGTTTATGACCATTCTAGGAATGCTGGCTCTTACCACTGAGGGAAAGAATGAGCCAGGGAACTAGTGAGCAAGTTTTGTAGGAGATAGAAAAATGTGGAAAACTGTGGAAGTTCTGAGCTTTTCTAGGAACATATGATAATAGTAGGCAAGCAATCATGAGGGCCATAACGTACCTGGCTATATATACATATATATAAATAAAATATGCATAAAATATAAATAAAATATAGCTAGATATGCCTTTCAGTAGAAACATTAAAGTTCTTGCCTGCCCCATTTGTTAAGCACTTAATACTGCTTACTTCACAAGTCGAGCAGGGCCGTACTTGGGGCCGTACTTGATAAGCCTGGTATAAATGTGTGTCGACCCATCTAGTCATCAACACTAACCTTAAAGGTAGCCAAAGTAGTACTTTGTTTGACTTTTAGTTGCAAGTTATTCCATAGGCTGGTCATATGCTGTGCTAGGGTCTCTATTCCCTCCAGTAAGCCGTGTTACATTTTTTATGTAGATTTAGGTGTGTAGTGCAGGTATTTGTAGAGGCACTGATTTTGTGAAAAATTAGGAGGTCAAATAGGATCGAGTTTCTCATGCCTTAAAAAGCTAGACACAAGTCATCTTGGAGAATTTGGATTCATACTACTCTTTTGGATAGTTGAAGTGTTGAAGACCTTTAATTTTATTAGTTAGAAATCTTTGAAGTCTTTCCATGTGAGCAGTATGGTTGGATTTATACATACCAAATAGGTGTATTGTATTCAGTGATGGGTCTGATACATGGTTAGAATTACTTCCTTGATAATTAATTGGGGCACAAAGAAAGATTTCCTGATTATGATGGAAACGTGATCAAATGAGATAATTTACTAAGACTGTTTACCAAGTTAATTTTTGTTTTGTGACTTGGGTAGGTGTACAATTTTTTTTACCCCAAATTTAAGTGAACCCATCTTATGGACTGAAAAAGAACCAAAATGGCTTTGCAGATAAAAGAGCGGATCCAAAAATTGTTTTACAACCTTTAATGTGAGCACTTTCGTCAGAGACAATGCTCTGACTTCTTCAGACAAGGAAAAGACAACCACAGCAAACTTTAAATACTAAACCAATTAATTAACTCATTTTGTAATCTATTTAAAGTTGCAGTCCTCTATTATTACATAAATACATAAAATCAATTTCTTATTTAAACATTATTAAACCATTATTAAAACCTTGTATAAAATATAAATATGTATGTTAAAAAAATATATATATACATATATATACATATATATATATATATATATATATATATATATATATATATATAAAATTAAAAATGTGTATGTATATATATATATATATATATATATATATATATATATATATATATATATATATATAATGATTGTGGATACTAAAAACGCATTATATACACAAAAAATGTATAAAAATATATGAAAGCCATATATACATAAGCCTTAAATAAAAAGTTAATATTATTATATATATTATTTATGAATAACATAAAAATCTAATGATTTGATGAACAACATATGTATGTCCATGAATACTTTATTTACCAGTATAATGAAAAAGAGCGATTGTTTATAAAGGCTATTATCTACCAAGTGCTTTAAGCTTTAGTATGCATTTTATAGGTTCATAGGTTCATACTAGGCTATCTGCCCGAGGGCATTTACAAGCCTAGCCCATCGTTTTGTGGCTTACGCCACCCCTTTAGTATGGGGAACTATACCCATTATTTTGCTGTGCCTCTGTCGAGCAGTGACACTGAGGTAATCCCTGGGGTATATCTGCGATCTCCCATCCATTGGTCAAGATTTCTCTTGAACAAGACCAGCGAGGTGCTCTGCCTCACATGTACCGGGATTTTGTTCCACAGCATAGGGAGTCTTTGGGTGATGAATCTATCCCTCCAGCACGTCCTATTAATAGCCGTGTCGAGGTTTAAGTCTCCCGCCCTTGTGGCTCTGATGGATCTAGATTTTTGAGGTGAAGCATATTCATCAAATCTGGGTTTGACATGGCCTTGTATGTTAGGCAAAGGTCACCTCTGAGCAAGCTGTGGCGACTGAATAGAGATGGAGTTCTTTCAGTCAGGCAGCATAGGATAGATTTTTGAGACCCTTTATCCTTTTGGTGAGGAACTTTTGTGGCCTCTCCAGCTGCTGCAAGTGTCGGGTCAGATACATTCCGAATGGGGCATTGTACTCAATCATTGGTCTGATGAGTGATGAGTAAAGGGAGACTATAACCTCCCTTGATCTAGATGAGAATCCCTTCATGATAAGGTGGGCAATGTAGAAGGTCTTCCTAACTACTTTAGCTACATGGGTGTCGAATGACAGACTACTATCAACCTGGGTCCCCAGGTCCCTGATAACTTCTTCTGTGCTCAGTGGATTGCCACCTATTTGGTAGCTAGGGGTAACCTTGTTTTCCCGAAGGGTATGACTATGCACTTTTTGGCATTTAACTTTAGGCCGTGGCTCTGGCACCAGTTATCCGTTTCTGTGAGACCCTTCTGAAGGATATCTGTGTCAGATGTGTTTTCTACTATGGCGCCCAGTTTGCAGTCATCTGCAAACTTTGTCAGCCATAACCCTCCTGTGTTTGCTTGTACTTGGGAAAAGTAGATGCCAAACAAGAGTGGGCCCAGGACTGAGCCCTGTGGGACACCACTTGTGACAGGCTTTGAGTCTGACATGGCGCCAGCAACTCTGACCCTGTGGGTTCTGTCACTCAGCCAGTTTGCAACCCATCTTGTGATGTATGGGTTAACATTTAAGCTGATGAGTTTTTCAATGATACCCGAGTGGGGTATTGTATCGAAGGCCTTAGCCAGATCGAGGCTAAGGCCTTCGATACATATTCATTCAGGCCCAGTGGAATATATGCTGAGGTACGAATTTGCCACATAAGTTCTTTTTCCTCCAATTTTAATTCTCACGGACCACCTCTCATGTCTTGTACAACCTGTTCTAATACTGCAAAATGAAAGTTATGTGTTGGGTTTTCAGTAATATGTTTGGCCAATGCATTTGTAATAATTTTCTTACCTATACTATACTGATGTTCATATATGCATTGTTTAATCTTTCTTTCTGTTTTTCCTATATAGTATGCATTACAAAGTCCGCATAAGGCCACATATACCATTCCCTTAGAATTGCAATTGTATTTGTCTCTAAGTAATTCTTGTCATTAATATTCAATCTGTTATCTGTTTTTATGAATTTACACTGTGCGCAACAAGCGCATTTACTCATTCCACTATTAGTTTTGTATCCTTTTTTCTTCATTTCCAGTAAGCATTTAATATTAGGTCCCCTTCTATAGATTAACCTGGGGTCTAGCCCCAACACTTTATTTAAATTACTATCCGCAGCAATTATACCCCAATGTTTAACTATGATGTTCCTAATAAATGCAGCATTCATAGAATAAGTAATTAGAAAATTGTTTCCAATACTGGACGTGTTATCACTGTTGCTTACAGTCTATGTAGAATTATCATATTGATAAACATAACCCTTTTGAAGTATAAGTTTAAAGTGCCCTGATATTCGCTTAGAATCAACCTCCTGAAAAATACGATTAAGAAAGTTCTCTGGATACCCTCACCGTAGGAACATGGTGGTTAAAAGTTGACATTCAGCTCTATAATCATCATTATCTGCCACCATTCTTGCAGCTCTAACTGCTTGCCCCGCCCCTTCACCACTGCCTTCTTCTGATAATGTGGGTGACTACTCGTGAAATGCAAAAATGTATTTGAATATCTGGGCTTGCGGTATATGGTACTCCTATATCTATTATAGACAACATCTTTTGTTAATCTGACATCCAAGAAATTGATGGATTCCACTCCTATTTCAAAAGTGAATTCCAGGAAATTAGTCATCTGGGTCATGGTTTCAATAAATGTCTCAATAGTAGATATTTCTCCCTCCCATATGAAATGCGTGTCATCCTGGTATCTGGTATACCAAATCACATGGGTCTTGAAAAGGGGGTTATTGAATAAAAATGTACTCTCCCAATATGCCATGACACAATTCGCGAAACTCCCTCCACAGGGAGAGCCCATCGCGACTCCTGTTTTTTGTAAGTATATGTCACCATCAAAACACATATAATTATTAGATAAAACTATATCAAGGAGAGTTTCAACCACATATATATCATTCTCATCCCTACCTTTGAAGGTTAGAAACTCCATAACCCATTCGACTCCCAATTTTTGAGGGATGACCGTACAAAGGTCCTTTATGTCGACTGTTAAAAAGATCTAGTCATTTTTAAAATCTAAATTATTAATATTATCAAGGAAGCTCCAAGAGTCGTGACAAATTTGGGGTTCACTTTTGATCAACAGTTTTAATTTATGATCGATAAACTTAGCACTAGCATAAGTTACAGACCCTCGCCCATCTACTATCGGTCTGAGTGGGGGATTATTACTGTTTTTGTGTATCTTTGGAGACCCAAAAAGAGCTGGGATTTTTGGGGCTAACATCAGCAAATAATGGTATGTATCTATATCAATACTGCCCTCCAAGAATAAATCTTGCAATATAACATTAATTCTTCGATAAGCTCCATGCACTTCATTAATACTGACTTTCTCATACACATTTGTACCTAAATATTCAGACATTTTGTTATTATAATCACGTGTATTCATGAACACCAGACACCCACCTTTATTTGGCTTCATTACTCTGATATTAAAAACATTTAGTAAATTAATTGCCTCTAATTCTTCATCAGAAATATTCTTTTGTGAATTTTTAGAATTTTGCTGATAAAACAAGTTGTTATTTAATGCTCTAAAATCAACCTCACACATTTTTTCGAATGTTGCTAAAGATTCATTCAATGGCGGGTTAAACAAACTAGAAACCCTCAGAGTATTGGTAAGAGATGAATTAATACCCATTAAAACAGTAAGGTTCACCTTACATACAAATAACTTTGTCTATAATAGTTTTTACATAATCGGCTCTCCTATCTGGTACATAGCAGAGTCCTTTGGCAAGTGTTTTGACCATAACATCAGTTATGGTCACGGAGGTAAAGTTATTAATTTTAAAGTCTCCCTCCATACTTACATGTATTTGTGAAACGAGTTGGCTTTGCTTATTCATCTCCTCCGTCTGTTTTGTCGTTTCCTCCTCTGGGCTTGGTTCGTATTGTTCTGCTGGTTCCGTTGGTTCTGCTGATTCCCTCAAGCTGCCTGAAAACCCTGCTGTCCAATTCCATTATTAATGTTGTTGCCTACCTCGATTTGTCCGTTATAACGGTTGATTTGGATGTTGTTTTGTACATTATTGTGAATTATTTCACTCTGTCTCAAAGCAGCTGGCCCAGCTTGAACGTTAACATCATCTTCAGCTTCACTAACTTGATTGTCGCTGTTGGCGTCATCAAGTGGGTGTTGGTTGATGAAGTTAGTTTGATTGGCTAAATGTGCTGGAACTTCTGGAGGTGGTGGGTAGGCATTGCCTTTAGAGTAATTGCTGACATCACGATTGACTTTTTTCTTTTTAGTATCCAATGCTCTATTCATACTGGCTTCAATGCTAGAAAAAACCCGGTTATATTCAAACCGGTATCTAGGAAAATCAGTGTCAGTCACTATTGTTTGCTCTAGCAATTCAATTTCGGTTTTTAGAACTTCAAGTTGAAGTTCATAGTGTTTGATTAATAAATTTAAAAATTCAACCCCTTGATGGTCAAACAATGTTACCAACTCTTGATGGAATGGCGAATTCTTAATTAAATCCACAGGGTAACGCCACTGACGTAGACCTTTAGGAATAATCTTTTTTACAATGCATTCTTTGAAGTATGAAACTTCAAGCTGTAATTTACGATATTTGAATAACTTTTGGTCAAATATATTAAGATTTGCGGTTATAGAAGTTATATTATTAGCTCCTTGTTGTGTGTTATTTGATGCATTATTGTTAAAGAAAGAAGGCACTTGTAAATATTCAGCCATTATTGGAATTGAACAATCTCTTAACGGCTGTTGTACTAGTCCGACATTACCCAAGCCAGCATTATTAGAATGTGAGGAACTAGTATGTTGAGCTAGTCCAGCATTCCCCAAACCAGCATTATTTGATTGCGAGAGACTAATATGTTGAGCTAGAGTCCTCGGTGTTCCACTTGCAATATCTGAAAATAACGGAGGCTGACCATCAGTGCTAAGAATGTTGATGGTTGTAGTTAAATTAGTCCTTTGATTATTGACTTTCTGCGTTAAAGTATCCACTCTCTCAAGCAGTCTGCACGAGAGCAGTTAAGTTCTCCACGGACTGACCACATGTCTGCCAGCATTGCCTATTCTCATGTTTTTTTTTTTTTTGATTTTGATCCCAAGAAGAATTTTATATTCCCTGTAAAGAATTACAGAGTGGCCAGATCTGTGTGATAACAGTGGCATAATTCATAAATTATAGGTCACACAAAAAGGTAAGAGAAAAGGCATCCCTTACACTTCCTGGAGCAGGTGTTTTATTGTAAGGGATGGCTAGTGGGCTTGCTCCTGCTGAGACTTATCTTCCTCCGCAAAGTATCCCGTTAATGACAAGGCTAGAAGATTGGTCTAGGAGGAGCCTAACTTTTCCATGTGACCTCTGTGTTTAAACACTAAATCTCACAAGACTGTAATTTGAAAAAATGCTTTAATATAAAATCCAAGAACCAGCCTCAAAGGGAGTATACATTTACGGAGAATAAAATATTGGAGTGTATGCAGAAAACATGATTAATTTAGTTTTGTAAGCAGTATTAAACTCATGTTGTCTGAAACTGAGTAGGAAGTTAACCAAGTCTGAATATGAGAGTCACTAGCTAGAAAGTATGGACGCCATCTTTTCTTCTTGATTCAACTGTTAACGATGATCAGACCAGTCTTATTGTTTACCAACATTCTGACCAGGCTGGTCTTTTCTCAGCTCCTTATTGTTTACCAACATTCTGACCAGGCTGGTCTTTTCTCAGCTCCTTATTGTTTACCAACATTCTGACCAGGCTGGTCTTTTCTCAGCTCCTTATTGTTTACCAACATTCTGACCAGGCTGGTCTTTTCTCAGCTCCTTATTGTTTACCAACATTCTGACCAGGCTGGTCTTTTCTCAGCTCCTTATTGTTTTCCAACATTCTGACCAGGCTGGTCTTTTCTCAGCTCCTTATTGTTTACCAACATTCTGACCAGGCTGGTCTTTTCTCAGCTCCTTATTGTTTACCAACATTCTGACCAGGCTGGTCTTTTCTCAGCTCCTTTCTGAGGGAAGATGGACATGGGCAACACCAAACCCTGACCCAGATTTTAAACATTTCAACTTCAAGATGATTTAATGCTACTTTTACTGTTGCTGTGCTGTCACACTTTCCATAGCAAATGTAAATAACCAGCCCTTAATAATGGGAGGAACCTCCTTACCACGTGCCGTATTAAATTAATAGTGTCTGTTACAAAAAGTGTAGGTTTTTTTAAACTAGTTTTGTAAATAAGCTGCACCACCTGAAGATTTTCCTGAAGCTGAAACTTCCGGATGGCATCATAAAAGACTGCGCCCACAATGCCTCATTACTTACATTAATCGTATAAACTGCTATTTTTCCCACGTTAAGTAGAGTATCATATCCTGGTAAGGCAATTTGTCTCACATATGGAGCACCCTGCATTGAAGATGAACACGTCATATCCTCTGTAGTTGTTTTGATTCCACAGAATGCTTTAATGGTGTATGTAAATCTTTGGCAATACCCAAGTTAACATAATTTTGCTAGTGTGGTCATAAGGAAAAACTGACTCAACAGTGAAACCAAACCATTAAAAAAAACCTTGTCACAACATTTGTTTTGTTTTCAAACTACTTGCAGCTTTAACATCAGGAGTATGCCCAGAAACTAAATTAACTGTTAAACTGAGATGCATGAGAGATGTAACAATAGACTTTAAAAACTGTGATGTCATGCAGAAGCATTATCTGTAGTTCAGATGTGCTTTCAAACTATTTTTACTCAGAAAGTCATCATTTAATACAGTATAATGCTAACAGCTGTCAGAATTTCTAACCTGATTTGATTTGTGAAAATATAGACACTTTAATTGCCTTTACCACAAAATATATAAAGATGCAGGTATGTTAAGGACAGTAATCAACAGTAATAAGACTGAAATTAGTTATTTAGAAGTAAAAACCTCTTTCCTTGAATTATTCCTAATTCTGCAACGTCACAGGACAACATTTTATATAGTCTTCAGAAGCAGTCTAGAGCCCTGTTCACAGTTCTGTTTAGTGACTAATGATATTGAGAGGCGAGCTAGAAAAAAAAACTGTAAGAATTGTCTAAAAGAAAGATTAGGAAACAGACATATTTTTACTTCCAACGCACTTTCCTTAAGCACCAAATTTAAAGCTGTCATCACTTCGAAACCTAAGATCTCCTTCATTAAAGCTAAGTAAACCAAAGAATACATTATTGTAAAACTTTTTGGTTTTCATTACCAAAGAGTTTGTATTGCTGCTGTAGAATTTAAGAAAATGGCTGTTTTGAACTGCAGTGTTAGACTTGTGTCTGACTATTATTAGACAAAACACAGCCATTTAAAAATGTTGTGTTCTGCAGCTGAGGTGTAAAAAAACAGTATCAGTACTGAGTTGTGTTGCTGAATGCAAAAACCTAGATTTCACTTTCCTGAGGCAGCATGCCAGTTTTTCAAAATAAATCATGGGCACTTGGCACTTTTACATACAGATTACCCAGTGGAAAAAGGTGAATTTGTTGCTAAGACTTCCAGATTACATTTTAGTAAAACTTCCAATTAGCAGGATCAAGGACTTTCTTGTGCTTCACCTAATGGTAGGAAAACATCATCGTGAAAGCCTGTTTAAGGAAAAGGAAAAAAGGTGACCAATTCGCATACATCTCTGTAAAAAAAAAAGTACTTCTTACATGAATATTATTGCAATTACTTTTTTAAAAAAAGTTCAAGTAATTTCAACTTCAACTAAAACATACCTCTCAACCTCTTAGTACAATGATTCTGGACAGAGGCAAAAAATACTGGGGGGGCAAAATCAGAGCTAGATTTTGAATATTGCTCTTATAAACTTCAAAAGTTGCTGGAATAACCATTTTTATTGAAAAGCTACACAAACAGCAACATACATTGAACCCAAAAGTAGAACACCAAGCACGATTTATGTATCTTCAAAAGAGGTACCTACTTAACACATCTAATCAAAGGCAGGTCACTAAACTGTACACAAGATCATCACATCTTTGTCCAAGTAAAGGACTTCATCAGCCCACCTCATAAGGTATAAAAGAATGTAAAGTTAGAAAAGAAAAAAAGCTTACTTTTTTCTGCTTTAGAAAGAAAAAAATGTTTAGGAAATAACTTTCTCAGCTTTCTTAATGTCCCATAAGATTAGATATTCCTTTTTAATTTGAAAAGTTGGGGTAATCATAGTATTACTTTTAACCATAGTTCCGAAACCACACAGTTTCCTTGCAAATTGTAGGACAATTTTTACAAAAGATGGGTAAGAGAGGGCTTGTGGGTAACTTCCAAGAGAAGCATTAGCACTTCCACGCAGAGTTAAAAATTTAATTTACTAACTGATTCTTCTGGGGACAAGCAGATCAGCTTGTCTGAGTATCCTAAAATCAAAGTGTCAATGGAGAGATTCAGATCAACTTTTAAGAACCCTTTCAATAACAGGAAGAATAAAAGTCCAACATTTCTGAATATGCAAGCTTAGAAAATCGTGTTCAAGTGTATCCAAAGACCAAAAAGCCAACAAGCTAAAATGTACGGACTACATTTGCACCACATCTCCTTCTGCTTTCACGTGTATCAGTGGAAGTACACCCCAAACATGGGAGTCCAATAGACCTTGTGCATGAATTTAAGATATTTTCTGAGAGAAGGAAACCAAAATGAACAAGGTAAGTGAGAGCTGTTTATTGACAATGTGTTCAAAATCTATTTCCCAATCCCTTCTACAAATTTAGTTACTTTCTGTTTAACTTTATTTACATTTCTTGTATTGGGGAACCACATAATGAGATGGCTTGTCTGATCTATGCCTTGGCCTTTCAAATTGGAGTAACATCTAACCTGGGAAGAACAGTAAACCACATATTTAAGTTGGATACAGTGCCTTTACAAGGTAATGAAAAAATAACTTGACGTTTTTGTGTTGTCCTGCTCACTGTATTTCAACCCATGAATCCTGTAAAGCATAAAAACTAATTCCTTCAGCAATCAACATGAACAAGTAATTAGGGGAGTTTATTCCTTTTTTAACCCAGTTTTGGCAGAGTAGCAGTTTTCCATCGGTTAATATATATAGGGATTCTCCAATGCAGGGATTTCCCTTCTCATTAAAAAAATTTGGTAGTAGTCTTACAGCTGTGAGTTAACATCTTTCTACTTGATTCAGTACTGTACCAGTCTTTCGTAATGTACTTTAAACAATGAGAGGTCCACAACTGTGCCATACTAGAAGTACTTCCCAAAATAGCAGGTTCCGAATTAACCAGTGAGTGATGTTTTAATAACATAAGGTGTAATGTACCTCAATTTTACATGTAAATCCTACAATGTAGTTTATCCTGCCTGCTGAACATACCATTCCACTTTCTATATCGGTATACGGTTTGGAGGATGTTCGCTATGAATCCATTGTACAGGCATATTTTAGAATGTAAGGATTGCTCCCTTAAACTGCTGTGATTGAAAAGTAGTTGCTATTATGGCAAAGTGGCAATTGAGGAACTGCTGGGCTGGAGTGAAAATTTCAAGCAGGTGAAACTGAATGCTTGTTTGAAATCAAGCTTGAATGGCATGGAGAACTAAGGGTATCACTAATATTGTGGTCACCTGATTTATTGTCTGATTTTTTTAATCATTTAAAACCTGTAAGTTATGGCTGTACTTACAATATAATGAAGTCTCCATGTGAGGGTTGACAGCACTTCCTATTTTTTTTGTTGTTATTTCTAGTTTTGTAATTCACATAACTAAACAATAACAGAAAAATTGTAAAGTTCATACTGCAGAACTGGACTGGGGTTCTTATCTGCCGAACACAATCTCTGATGATTCCAGTCATTTACAGTGACCATAAAAACATTCTCATTCATGTGGAGAAAAAGTATGAAGCATTAACTTATAGTAAAGTTAGACAGATGCAAGTAATTTTACAAGTAGCCTGGAAAGGAATATAATGCAGTTTGCAAAAAATCACAGTTCCATTTTCAACAAAATCCCACTTTTGTACAAATATATACTCATAAGCAAACTTGTAGCAGTTACTTCATTGTCCAGTATGAACAACTGTCACTTAGTACAAAGTGGCCCTGTGTAGATAAAAATTGGTTCCAACTGGTTGACAAGGAAGAACGACAATGCAGTGCCTGAATCAAAGCAGTCAGAAGTTGGTCACAGCAGCCAGAAAGGCAGGAAATTGCATTCTGGTATTACTTTAAGATGTAGTAAACAGAAGTCCGTATCGCAGTCATATAACAGCCAGACAACTTCCTAAGCTTTAGGGCACCATCCGTGCTCCCAAACTGTGACAGCTCAAGCTGAGCTGGATAAAAGATAAATTTGGGCACAAAGCCCTTAACAGCTTTACTGTCATAGAAGAGTACGCTGCTCTGAGGCTTTCGAGGATCGATGGTCAGCTTGTGCTTTCTTTAGCTGGACAGATAAGTTCCCTTTCTGGAAAAAAAACTTTCCATTCAGTTATTGTAGTTGATTATTAATACTTTCAGGAAAGTTATTTTAAAGCTAGGAGTTGTGCGTTTTAACAGATTGTAACAAGACTGTATTGCACTTTTAAACTTGAGCGCTCCTTTTTCCTGTCAGTTTAAGAGCTGTTTGAACCATTTAAAAACATGTTTTCCTGTGGAGAAATTGTATTTTACTTTTTTGAGCTTTAAAGTGCTTTTTGCTGTGTTTTGTGTGAAAAACTGACTTTTAAGACACTATTTTTTTACAGGCTTTTGCTTCTTTTTTTTTCCTTGGGAAAGAGGCACCATTTTTGGCTTGACCATGGAGCAGTCATTCCCAAGTTCAGTCCTTCTTCCACCCACAAAAAGAAAAAGTTATGCCTACAGCCTTTACCACTGCAGCAGGCTAGCAATTTGCCTCAGCCACAGTAGGCGACTCTGCTGTTGACCATTTGTTGTACCTCAGAACACTTTTACCCTTAATCCCACTGTGACTCTCAGTGGGCAACGGGCCACTCTTGTTGGCCGAGGGAGATGAAATGGCAAAGGATTCCTTGTTTTGTCATAATGTTGTGACCTTCCCTGGGGAAGCTTCTCCTGCCATTTATAACACTGTTGGTCTGATTTTTTTCTGTCAAAAAGAAACAGAAACCTAAACAAGTATCTAGTCCTCCTCAAATTTCCTTAGATTTGGAGTACTGGGCCTGGCTCAGGGTTTTATTCAGGCTTGTGCTCCTCCTTATTTATTGCTTTCAAGTGAACAAAGAACACCTCCTTTCCTGAATAGATTGAAGATTCTGAATCTGAGCAGGAAGATGAAGGGACAGAAATGGGTTTTCTCCTCACTTTTTTTGATTTAGACTCAGAGGAGAGCTTAGCTTCAGATTCTACCTTTGGGGTTCCTCTCACTTTGAGACTATTTCCAGAATGTGCCGGTGCTTTCAGTGGGAGTACACTGAGTTTTCTCAGTCTCTCAGAACTTTTTGTGAGCTGTTAAAGAAAGAATGTCCTGAACCTTCCTCTTTTCCTCCACTTCTGTCAGCTTTGCAGGATGTGCGCCTCTCTGCCAATGTTTGTCCTGATACTCAGCCTGATGCCCCTAAAAAAGTCAGAATGTATAAAGTTCCACAGCTTTTACACTTTTCCCAAACCTGACCGAGCAGATATAGATTTACTTATTCCTACTGCTGTTAAACAGTTAATTCCTATCCTACTCTTTCTGATAATGACGGGAAGATTATTGATGGGTATTGGAAAACGCTTCTGCAACTCTGATTTTTAGAATTTTGAATTGTCAGGCTCACATATTAATGTTTATTCTTAGTTATTGTGAAAGTATGAGGAATGTTTGGTCTGCAGTTTCTTCTTGTGAGGAAACATATGTTTTAAATTAATATTTTTTTCTGTTGTACTAGCCACTGCTCTCGGTTTACTGTGTGTGTGTGTGAGAGAGAGACTCAATTGATAATTCTTACAGGGCTATGGCCTCTGATACTGCTTTGAGGAGGCTTGCCTGGTTGCATTCTCATAACCTCCCAAGACAATGTGAATAATCAGATCAGGCGATCAAAATGATGAAAGCGGTAAATTATACAACAACCCCCATTAATATTCCAAAACGTGCACGCTGATTGGTCAGCGTGCACGTTGTAAATCAGACTTATACTAATGGAAAAAGGTCCGGTCGCCCGGACTTTTTCCATCAGTATAAGTCTTTTTCTTTTTTTTTTTTTTCGACAGCAATGGAGAGCAGAAGAGCTCCGTTACTGTTATGTCGCTATGTTAAATGAGTTTAACATAGCGAGATATCTTAAAAAAAAGCAACGGAGATCTTCTTTTCTCTCTTGCTTTTTTTAAAGCTGTCTTGCTATGTTAAACTCATTTAACATAGCGAAACAGCTTTAAAAAAAGCAATGGAAAAAGGAAAATCTCCGTTGCTTTTTTTAAAGCTATATCGCTATGTTAAACTCTTTTAACATAGCGAGACAAGTTTTTAAAACCAACGGAGATCTTCCTTTATCCATTGCTTCCACACACACACACACACACACAGACACACAGTTCTGATGTACTGCGTAACCATATGCATGCGCAGTACATCAGAACTGCCACAGAATACTGGACAGCTGCGGAAGGGCAGCAAGGAGGCTTTATACAATGCCATTATTTAAGAAAAGTAAGTATTTTTTCTTAAATAATGTCATTGTATAATAGCAATAACCCACTTCTGGGTGTGGGTAATGCTCGATTTAACCCCGGTAGTCTTTGTTTGGCCACTTGGGCCGCCCGTGACCAAACCACACCAACCGTGGGTAAATCCAGCATTACCCACACCCAGGCGTGGGTTATTGCTTAATTAAATCATGGAATCTCTTAAGATTTTCTGCCCTTTTTTCTAATTTTCTAAGGGACTGTCTAACCATCATCCAGTTTTTGTCATAATGGCAAGGGTGTTCCAAAACGAATTTCAGAAATCCCCCAAACCAAGAACAGTCCAACTAGTCAGTTTGACTGTTTCAAGGACTTTGTTCCATCTCCCTCCCTGGCAGTCCGTTTTCCCTTTCAGAAAGTCTGAATTTCCACTTTTCTTGTTGGTAACAGATAGTTTCAGACAAATGGCTTCTAAAGATCATTCATCAGGGTTATAGACGGCAGTGAGGGGATATTCCTCCTTGCCAGGAGGTCATTCCTCATCATTATTTCCACCTGTCCTTCATTACATGGTTTTCCCGGGAGTGATAGAACCATTTCCTTCTTGCCAATTTGAGAAAAGTTTTTGTTCAAGGATGCTTTTAGTGCCAACAAAAAAAGATGCTTGGAGACCAGCTCCGGATCTTTCTTCTTAGACCTGTTTGAGATGGTGCCTTACTTCAAAATGATGTCACTTCACACTCTGTTACCTCTTCTACTTCATTCACGTTTCCTGGTAACTTTACATTTAAAAGATGCTCATCTCATTCCTTTTCATCCAGACCTCAATTATTTCTTAAGTGTTGTGTATCTGGTCACTGTATCAGTTCTCAACTTTACCCTTTTGGACTATACACTGCACCAGGAGTGTTCACTAAGTGGCTAGTTGCAGTTATAGCTCGCTGTAGGTTGTAATTAATTCATTTTCTTTTCCATATTTAGATGACTTGCTTATCTTTGCATAGTCATTTTCAAAGTGTTAGAAATCTCTCACTTGTGTGAGAAATCTCTTACACAAGCTGGAATTCCAAGAGAATATCTAAAATTTCTTTGACTTCTTCACACTGGACACCTCAATTCAAAGACATTTTTTTTTTGCACAGGAAAAAAAAAACAAACAGATCTATAATTAGATCTATTAATAAGGTTTTCCACTCAGACTTTGGTCACTGCGAGGGAATACCTCAGGATTTTTGGTCTCATGGCATCTGTGATTCTCATGGTAACCCTGGAAAGAAACTCCATGAGAAAGATACACTGGTGACTTCAAGATACACTGGTTTCTGAAGTCTCTTTGGTCCCAGTATCAACATTCTTTACTTTTCAAATCTCAGTGCTGGAGTTTGTTAGTAGAAAAAATGACTGTATGGAGACAGCAAATATCCTTAAATTCTCGTCTTCTCTAATTCCTCCCTGTTCCAAAGAAGTCAGTCATCACACGTCTCAGATTTTGCTTGGGGAGCAGTTTCAGGAGGGATTAATAGGGTAAGGTATGTGGGACACCTAGGACAAATGCAAGCACATAAATATGACAGAGATGCTTGCCCTGATCAAGGCACTCAACTCTCATCTTTGGTCCCCAGGACCTCATATAGGTTGTTTCAGATAATACCATAGTCATGTGGCACATCTTCAAGCCGGGGGGGGGGTGCAGGCAGGTCATACCCCTCTTTACAGACTAGACATCTTAGCTTGGGATATAGCATCACAGCATAAACATATCCTACAGGTATCCTTTATTTCTTCAGAGCAGAATTGTGTGGCAGACTGAGCACAACCAGGGCAGACCCTCACCTATGCAAACTGTGGGGAGTTCCTCTAGAAAACTCATTTGCTTTCTGTCTTAATAATCAGTTGGCAATATTCTGCTCCAGGACTCCATGCTAAGGCCTGGAAGACAGATGCTTTTTTCTTTTTCTTTGACAGAAATGTTCCTGTATACTTTTCCACCCTTTCCACTGATATCCAGGGTACAGCTGAAGATTCAGAAAGAATCCCAAAGATCTTTGTGATGACTCCCTTTCTGGCCCAGGGAACACTGATTCTCCCATCTTTTGGAAATGGCTAGGAGCAATTACCAGAAGCTTCATCATAGGCTAGATCTAGTCACACAAGATCAGGGGGTGACTGTCTGGATGATAAGGTCTTGTTTTCCTTTTCGGCACCTGCTTACTGAGGACTTGCAACAGGTGCTAATGGAAGCAAGAAAGTCTGCTAATAGAAAATCATATATTAGCAAATGGAAAAGGTTTTCTAGTTCTAGTTGTTAACAACATAATCAACACCCATTCAGAGCAGTTGTTCTCTGGTTTTACAATTTTTTGTGTGAGTTACTTTCCTTTGCCTTTCTTTCTCCTCCATCAAGGTTCCTGTATTGGCCATTTCAGAATGTCTGCCCATGGATCCTTCTCTTTCAACATTTTCTCATGTCAGAATGTTTTTGAAAGGGGTTTTTACTTGAGGACTCCAAGAAAACAAGTAGCCCTTTCTTGGGATCTTAATTTTGTGTAAGAGAAGCAAACACTTGCTCCATTAGAACCAGCTAATCTAGCTGACTTGAGATTCTTAACATGGGGAACAGTTTTACTAATTGCTCTGACCTCTGCAAGAAGAGTATTTGAGATTGGAATAAATAAATATATAGTGAATCACCCTTAAATATCTCATTTTCCACAGAGACAGGGTTTCTTTGAGAATTAATCTGTCTTCTATGCCTAAAGTGCTATCCGAGTTTACTTCAAGCCAAACTATGCATTCCCCCCATTTTATTTACAGATCTTAAATATTGAGGGAGAAAGGATACTACATACACTGGATGTCCATTGACAACTCAGGTACTATCTGGACAGAACTAAATTTGTCAGATCTTTGAATCTGCTGTTTTCTTCCTGTGAAAGTAAGAAGAGGGAACAACCTGTCAATACACACTATTTCCAAATGGCCGTCTAAGGCTATTACCTTTTTTATATTCACCACAACAAATTTTTTCCAGGCAGGGTCAAGGTCCAGTGTACCAGGGCCTTGGCTTGATCGGTGGTTTTTTTGGAAAGCTTGAATTCTAGAAGCTGCAACTTAGTCCTCTGTACGTACTTTTACAAAGCACAATAAGCTTTTTTTTCCTTCTCCAGGTCTAGATCAGGCTTTGCAAGAACCATTCGCCAGGGGTTCCTGGACTCTTTTCTTTCCACCTCCCAAATGTAGTAAGCTGGGCTACCCACATAGCTAAGGCTACTGCAGCAGTGACCAATGTGATGAACATAGTACTGTTGTGTAAGTAAATTTACCATAACAGTAGATGTTTGAATGACCACTGCAACAGCAGCTCCCTGCCGTCAGTCCATTTTGTTTTTTTTTTTGGTGTGGTTTTTATGCCAGGGTGTTCTTGCTTATTTTTTCTTCTTTCTAGCATTATGTTTTCAGGGCTCAGCTTCCCTTTCTCTGATGGCAGGAAAGCTCTGAAGGGCTTGGTGCCCAAGCTTGCCTTGTAGTCAGCTCAGCTCGTGCTGCCTGAGGTTTGGGCATATGGAAGGTGCCTTGAAGCTTTGGAAGCTGGCCAGCTGTTAAATGCTTGGCAGGATGTAACTCAGGCTACTTCAGCAGGGATCATTCCAAGAATCTACTGTTAAGGTAAGTTTACTTACACAACTGTACTTTTTGTTATTATATTGTAACATACTAACAAGTACTGGTCTGTCTTCTGTGAATAAATGTGTCTGAGGCAAATAAACATGTCCACTGATGTCCATCAGCCACAACCACTGACAAGCACACAAAGTCAGAAGAGGTGGGTTAGTAACATCATAACCAGATGTGCAAAGTCTTCAGAATGAGGAAGAGCTATTGTTTTTTGGAAAACACTTAAATGGTCTGCAGACGATTCATTTTTGATGGAGATGAAAGAAAGAATTGCTACAAAATTAATGCTGACACTGAGTTTTTTTACTAGACATATATTCACCACTTTATTGACTATGTGTACCTTTTATTAAAAATGTATTTACAGAGTTAAATAACTATAATGAAGTCAACTTTATCTTCATGTATCTCATAATATCAGTCTACCTTTGAATTCGTTAAAAATAGAACTAATCTGTCTTCTCAAATTACAAATAGATTTGAGTTGTGCAAAAAAATAAAAAAACACGTGTGATTTAATTCATGCACGGCAAATCTACATTTCAGGAGATATGAAGTGGTTTCTTTCAGTCCTCATTCATCTCAAAAAATCAAACTATACTGTTTTATTAATTCTAAAAACCCAAAATAATTTATTCTCCCATTTCTTTTTTTGCATATTTTTTATTAATTTCATTTGACATAAATGGCTGAGCAGCTATAAACGCAAATATACATCTGATCAGAAGTGTAGCTGCGGGGGGGGGGGGGGTGGAGCAGTGGCTGCTCTGGGTACAAGGTGGTAGAAGGTGCGATCAGCGGCAACCAACAGTACAGTATTGCCGTACTGGCATTCAGAAGTGAATGCTAATATAGTACTTGTGGTCAGGGCTGAAGCACTTTGAATGTGGTTAATAAGCTAGCTAAGGCCGTGCAACGGATGAAAATGAGTCAACAAAATATAAATGCAATAAGATTAATTAGTTGCAACTCAGAATAGAAATAATAGTGAAATAAAAATAGTATACATAAAAGTGACAAAAGAAAAATAAAAGATAGAACAGCAGTGTAACACAGCATAGTGCAAGTGATCAATAAAATTTAGTATTGGCAATTTAGAATGTTATTGTCAAAGCTTTGAAAAAGAAATCCTAATTTTGAACAAGGTTTATGCCCATTACTTCTCGTAACTAATGTTTATATTTCCTTATTATGCACATAAATAAGAATTCTACAAAACTCAACAAAAGAAGGTAAATTGGATTGTTGCAGTCTGTTGTAATTCATTTTTCTTTAGACAGCAAAAACGTGCTATAATAAAGATCTTTCATTTGACTTGTAATCCTGCTGCACAAGAGTGACCCAACCATAGGCTCTAGTAACTAGATACCCATTAGGCTTATGCAAAGCTAAGGAGAGTATTATTTCAGAACTCGTTAATCTGGACTTTGAAAATCTGTTGAGCCTGGACCCTCCTCAGATTGGCTTTGTCAAAAAAGTCCTGCTTTTTTACCTCATTAATTTCTTAGAAAATGTCGCTGGAGCAGTGGTGTACATCTTGATATGGTCAAGGTTTTTAACATTATTCTGCTTGCAGGCATTATGACAAATTTGTAAATCTAAATCTAAATCCTTATACATTGTAGTGGATAGTCGACTAGCATTTCAATACAATTCACGTTGAAGGGCCATTTTAAAGCTAGCCAATAACCCAATGTCAGAATCAAACGCTGTACCCTGTTTTTATGAGGCAAATACCTTAATCATTATGCCAGACCCACCCCCTGAGAATCAGGGGTATCACTTCTGAAAGTAAAAAAAATATTACCAATGGTGTATCACGGGGCTCAGTCTTGGGTCCTCTCTTAATTGATATCTGTTTCTTAGGCCTTAGACCAACACTCCTAATCTATGTTTATCTAAGTTTGCGGACAGCTTTAGATTGAATGTTATTTATTTATTTTATAGTTTGTTAACTGGGTAGGTAGGCTGGTCTGTTAACCCTTTTCAGCCATCACCCGGGTACAATTGATAATTTGATGAACAGTAATAAAGCTTGTAACACATATGAACAAGCACCCAGGAAGTTATCTGAACCTGGGTCACCTGAGCCGTAGTCAGAACTTGTCACCAGCACTGGCGTGATGCTTTTCTTAAACATGGACCTAACCTATGCAAGTGAAAACTAAGTGTATGTGTATGTGTATATACATATATATATGGTTACCTATCAAAACATCGAATGGTCATAACATCTCAACTCAAAACATCAAGACCATAACATCTAAACTTCAAAACATCTAAAAGTCATAACATCGAATCTCAAAACATTGAAAACTACAAAGCAACTATAAATAACATCCCACACACTGTTTACTATATTTCTGCAGGGGCACACCCCCCCATAAATTAAATATACCAACTCCGAGATTGCACTACAGTGGGGTTAGGAAATTAACTTTTTCCCCCACTGTAGGGCGATCTTGGAATTGGTATATTTAATTTATGGGGCATGTGGGGGGGGTGCATGGGGGCTTGCCCCCCTGCAGAAACATAGTAAACAGTGTGTGGGATGTTATTTATAGTTGCTTTGTAGTTTTCAATGTTTTGAGATTCGCTGTTATGACTTTTAGATGTTTTGAAGTTTAGATGTTATGGTATTGGTGTTTTGAGTTTAGATGTTATGAGGAGTAGATGTTTTGATAGGTAACCATATATATATATATATATATATATATATATATATATATATATATAGATATATCTATGTATATATATATATATATATATATATATATATATATATATATATTACCTTTCCAAGCCGGTGAAGAAAAAAAAAACCTCCACAGCCTAACAGTCAGAAGAAACTCCACAATCTGTGTCTTTGCACTGAGTTTATTAACTGTTTTGTAACTATATACATAAACCATTTAGACAGCCAACATATGATAGCATCATATTCCTGTTAACCATGTTAGCTTGCCTCCCTATGGCATTATCAGGGAATAGTTATCAGGAACCTCTTATGACTCACTGATACCAAAGTGGCTAAACCCCCTGTCTCCATTTTATGGTAACAGGAGAAGAACTGTTTACCCCAGTAAGAAAGCTCAACTCATGCACACCTGGACTGAAGTGAGTTTCCTGCAAACAGATAACCTCCAAATTAATTAATCTAAGTTTCTGAAAGCACTTGATTTGCTTTATGGGGCTATTAAGGCCAGTTCTATTCCAAGAACAAATGTTTAATGTTTTTTAATAAGCATATGGCATGCACTAACCATAACCTACCCCATAATGAGAGTTGTGAATAAAGGGTGACAAAATATTTCATTTTGGCAAAACATGATGGACATTGAAGGGTCCCATAGTTTACAAGTAAATGATAACTGAATCCAAATCAATTATTGACTGTGAAGCAAAGTGCAACCAACTAATTTACCCCTTGAACGCAAAAAAATAGTGGCTGTGTACAATGTACATTCAAGATGAGGTTCACACACATCACTGACGTCAGTGCCTCAAAGTCGGAAGCCGTGACACGAGGAAAATGAACGATGAAACAAAGGGCACTCCGAAATTAGTTGATGTCTCTAAAAGACCCCAAAATACCCCAAAGCTCCCACCCCCGCCAACCCCATACATTTAACAACAGTAACAACATGTATCCTTGCACAACAGACAAGTGTACAAAAGAAGCATAAATAACCATATAGCTATAGACTCTAGTTTGCTGAGTTTTAGTTCCTTATTGGCATTAGCCAGCATTTCTTTCAGCTTCTAGATGTAAGCAACTCTTATGTTATCTAAGATAAAGAGAACTCCATTCCCTGCAGGCAGCCATATTATTTGTGTTCTACACAATGAGCATAAAGGGCATGTAACCACAGAACCTGCTTAATGCTTAACACAAAACTAGCAGATGGTGCAGAGGGTGACCTAGTAAAGTTTGAAAAATCCCAGTTACACGCATAAGCAGACCACAGGACCGTTCTTAACATCATCAATCTAAATTGCAGGCCTTGATAATTTATCACATGGCAGACCTGTTTACAATGAGTGTATCCACATACAGCCCCTTCCACCTCAGCTAAGTGTTGAAACTGAAAGCTCTAATAGCAGGTCTCAAGAAGTGATAAACTGGCTCCTCTGAAACTGAAGCACTCTTTGTCCTACTGAAAGTAGTACTGAGCTGACACAGCACAGAGTTCCCCAGGATGTGAGGTACTCCCAGCATTACTGACAGTACTGCTGAGACAGAAAAGCATACAACTCCACAGGAAGGTAGGTACTCCCTGCATTACTGAGAGTACTATTGAGACAGGGAAGCATACAGCTGTCCAGGATGTTAGGTACTCCCTGCATTACTGAGAGTACTGCTGAGACAGCAAAGCATACAGCTTCCCAGAAAGTGAGGTTTCCTCTGTGTTACTTGCAATAGTACTGAGCCAGTGAAGCGCACAGCTCCACAAGATGTGAGGTATTTTGTACAGTACTAAATGAGTATGGCACTCCCTGCATTACTAATAGTAGTACTAAATCAGTGAAGCACACAGCTCCTTAGGAATTATGGCACTCTGTACTATGAAGAGTGCCAAAATGAGGCACTCACTGTGTTACTTAGTGCCAATGAAGCACACAACTCCTCAGGATATGAAGTCCTCCCAACATTACTGAGAGTATTGCAGAGACAATGAAGCACACAGCTGCACAAGATGTGAGGTACTTCCTAAATTACAGGGAGGAGTGAAATAAGTCTGTTCCTGCATTGTAGAGAGTAGTAGTACCGAGCCAGTGAAGCACATGGTTCCATTGTATGAGTAATACTGAGCCAGTGAAGCACGTGGTTCCATTGCACAGGAGAAGTACTGAGCCAGTGAAGCACATGGTTCCATTGCATGTAAGTAGTACTGAGCCAGTAAAGCACATGGTTCCATTGCATATAAGAAGTACTGAGCCAGTGAAGCACATGGTTCCATTGCATATGAGAAGTACTGAGTCAGTGAAGCACATGGTTCCATTGCATTTGAGGAGTACTGAACCAGTGAAGTACATGGTTCCATTGCACATGAGAAGTGCTGAGACGGTAAAGCACATGGTTCCATTGCACATGAGTAGTACTGAGTCACTAAAGCACATGGTTCCATTGCACATAAGTAGTACTGAGCCACTAAAGCACATGATTCCATTGCACATGAGTAGTACTGAGCCAGTAAAGCACATGGTTCCATTGCACATGAGAAGTACTGAGCCAGTAAAGCACATGGTTCCATTGCATATGACAAGTACTGAGCCAGTAAAACACATGGTTCCATTGCACATAAGAAGTACTGAGCCACTGAAGCACATGGTTCCATTGCATATGAGAAGTACTGAGACGGTAAAGCACATGGTTCCATTGCACATGAGTAGTACTGAGTCACTGAAGCACATGGTTCCATTGCACATAAGTTGTACTGAGCCACTAAAGCACATGGTTCCATTGCACATGAGTAGTACTGAGCCAGTAAAGCACATGGTTCCATTGCACATGAGAAGTACTGAGCCAGTAAAGCACATGGTTCCATTGCATATGAGAAGTACTGAGCCAGTAAAGCACATGGTTCCATTGCACATAAGAAGTACTGAGCCACTGAAGCACATGGTTCCATTGCATATGAAAAGTACTGAGCCGGTAAAGCACATGGTTCCATTGCACATGAAAAGTACTGAGCCACTGAAGTACATTGTTCCATTGTACATGAGAAACTCCCTGCGGTAGTGGGAGTTTGTTTATTTTAATTTTCTTTTGCTTCTGTGTACTGGGTGGTCACTGATTGCAGCTAACCATTTGTAGGTATTACCTGGGTGAAATAATTCACGAAGAAGAAAAAGAGAGAATAGTGAGGCAGTAGCCTGTACCTATCAAAAACAGAATAGAATGTAACAATATATATACTGTATCAGTTAATAGATGTAGCAACGATTATTAAAGAAATGCAAATTTTACAATCTACATGATTATATTTTAGGTTTATGTCATTGTGAAAATCCTGTGAGGTAATGATAGCTAGGGCAGGGGATGGTGGGCCAGTTAGGAGATGTTAGTAGTCGAGAGAGAGTAATGCTAGAGTTTTAGAAGCCCCTGTGTGATGTGGCCTGTTGTTTGGCAAGTGCAGCTTGATTGGGTGTGGATGATTTTTTTAAGTTCAGCTCTGAAGCTAGGGAAGGAGGATTGTAGTTCCTTTAGGTGGTCGGGAGGGAGTCTCATATTTTAAGAGCTAGGCTGGAGTGGTTGGTATGGTGTACCCTCTTTTGTGGGGGTTGGAGTTAGGGTGGGGGGTTGTTTTGCAGAAGCGTTTGAGGTTGTAGTGTGTGTGTGTGTGTGTGTGTGTGTGTGTGTGTGTGTGTGTGTGTGTGTGCGCACGTGCATGCATTCACTATGGAGTTTGGCTTTAGCAGTAGTAGTGAGCCAACGAAGCACATGGTTCTATTGCATGTGAGAAGCTCCCTGCATTGCTGAGAACACTACTGAGCCAGGGAGGCACAAATCTGGCTAATTCTTAATCTTCTGGGTTTTTTGGGAGGCCAGAATTTGCCCATATATTATTGCACTGGACAAAGGACTCCTGGTTTTCTAGTGTTTCTTCTACCCTATTAACCAAGTTAGGAAAATCATGAGGACTTTGCAGTGAGCTGGGATGGTTTACACTGTGCCACTGTCTGGTTTGAGTGCCCCTCCACATGCTTCTGTCGTAACCTCTTTTGTGGGGGTTCTTCTAGTATGTCGAGGGATCAGTTGCTAGTGTCCTCTCCAGCTCAACTGGTGAACCTGGGAATATTGAGGCAATGTTACAATTGCCTCATGTACAAAGACAATCCTCTCCTTCTCCCACAAAGCACAAATACATGCGAGAGATGCAACTATACGGCCAAACTGGAGGCTGAGCTCTCTCAACATAGGACTGGCAAGACCAGACAGGAGGAGAAGGTAATCACACACAATACATACCCAGTCACACATGGTACCATCACAACTTCAAATCATACACATACTCACACAAAGACATACTCGGAGGCTCTGATCAAAAATTTACCAAAACAGCAGAGGCCACCAAAGCAGACACCCAAACAACTACCACCTCACGACCCAGCACATGCAACACATAGACCACACAGTCAGAGTGTCAAACAGTCACAGCCCTTAACGCCAAACAAAATGCCAGACACACTTGTCATTGGTGATTCCATAGTCAGACACACTGACGTCCCGCTCACCAGACTGAGTAAGGAGAAGGTCACAGTAAGCTGCCTGTCGGGCGCTAGAATCCGCCACATAACGCAAGCACTCAGGTCTCTCAACAGCAGGTACAAGTACGACTCAGTCATTGTCCACGCTGGTGTCAACGACCTGAGACGTACCTCCTTGGACTACATGAAAAGGGACATCGAGGAGCTCTCTGATTATGTAGCCCAGGCAGGTATGACCCTGACCTTGAGCAGTATCCTACCTTCACCTAGAATGATGCCACAATACAGTGATAAGATGATCAGCTTTAATAATTGGCTTAAATTCTGGTGTCATTCAAAGGGGATCCAATGTCTGTCTGCCTGGGATGACATGCTGGACAAGCCACGCTGCTTCAAGGGACGGCTTGCACCTGGCACCCTGGGCTTCCGGATATTGGCAAAGGCTCTTGCCACCCCATAGTGCCTTTTTAGGCAAGGCTCAAATTCTAAACCTACCACCCTAGAACACCAAAAGGAAAAAACTAAGGGTAATGCTGCTCAATGCCAGAAGTCTCAATCTCAAGATGCACGCACTCGAGGCCCTTCTCAATATGGAGAACATCGATGTCTGTGCTGTGACAGAAACCTGGTTCAAGGCTCCTGAGAGCACCCCAGCACTAACAGGTTTCACCTCATATCATGCGTTCCGGCCCCAAAATCCGGACAACACCAAGAAAGGAGGGGGGGGTGTCCATATTCATAAAGGACACCCACACCTCAAGGTTGGTGGCAACGCGATGCATCGGAGACCATCCAGGTGCAATTAACCATAGGCAAGACTGCTCTGCAATTTGTAGCATGTTACAGGCCACCCTCTCAAACTCAGGAACCTCACATGGCCTTCCTGAAAACATTGGAGGGGATAAATGTATCTACAAACACCATCATACTAGGTGACTTCAACTACCCTAATATAGACTGGGAACACTACTCAAGCCCGAACACTCTAACCCAAAGATTCCTGGAGTTCATAAACTCAAATGCCATGGAACAACTAGTCACCATCCCCACAAGAGGTGAAAACATACTTGATCTCATCATCACGAACATGGGATCAAAATGTTCAACACCGAAGTATACCCCTCACTGGTGAGATCAGATCATAAACTAATCTCGGAGAAGGTCCACATCCCACCACTACTTGAAACAAAAAGCAGCACAGTGAAAAACTTCCCAAAAGCCGATTTCACACTTCTAAAACTAGTGTGGTCTCCTTTAAGGCCCCTGAGCCAGTGGTAAACATTACTCAAACCGCTGAATCACTTACAAATGCCTTCTACCAGCACCTACAGGACTGCATGGATCAGGCAATCCCAAACAAAACTAAGACTCTCTGTACCAAAGGCAAGCGTCCAGTCTGGTGGACCCCAGCCATAAACAAGCTCTACAACAAAAGGAGGAAGCTACTACAAGATAGAGCAAAATCCTTGAAAGGTAAGACGCCTTTGATCATTATAAGTAAAAAACTAAGAGCTCTCATAAAATCATCCAAGGCAAATTTTGAGAGAAAAATCGCCAAGGACTCTAAAGACAATCATAAGGCCTTCTTTAGCTATGTTAGAAACCTAGGAGGAAACTCCCAGATATGCTCAGAATTAGTTCAAAATGATGTGAAAATTACTGAACCTACACACATTGCTAACATACTGGCTGACAGGTTCAGTGCAAACCCCCCCCTCCCCAAAAGGAGAGATATCTATTCCAGAGGATTGTAGCCCCCCAAACATCTCCAACGCCCAGGTGAGAACTGCCCTCCCTAAGGCAAAAACACAGCATCCATGGGACGGATGGTGTCCCCGGCTGTGTGCTTCATGAACTCAACGAGGAATTAAACCCACAGTTAGGACAGCTGTTTAATCTTAGCCTCACCTCAGG
>NC_056748.1:35104750-35109750 GCF_019279795.1 Protopterus annectens
AACACTTTTTCTCCATTCCTCAGGCATCCTCTCACTCTCCAAGATTTCATTAAACAATCTAGTTAAAAACTCCACTGCCATTTCACCTAAACACCTCCATGCTTCCACAGGTATGTCATCTGGACCAACAGCCTTTCCATTCTTCTCCCTCCTTAGTGTCCAACCTTTTATACAACTCTTCATACATGTTATCCTTAGCCTTCGCCACCTCTCTCTTTGCCATGCCCCTCATCTCCTTATACTCTTGTCTACTTAATTCATCTCTTTGACAATCCCACTTCTTCTTCTCCAACCTCTTTCTCTTTATACTCTCCTGTACTTCTTCATTCCACCACCAGGTCTCCTTGTCCTCCTTCCAGATGTCACACCAAGCACCTTTCTAGCCATCTCTCTTACTAGCTCTGCTGTAGTTACCCAGCTATTCGGTAACTCTTCACTGCCACCTAGTGCCTGTCTTAACTCTTCCCTGAACATCACCTCACAATTACCCTTTTTCAATTTCCACCATTTGATCCTTGGTGCTGCCCTCACGCTCATCCTCCTCTTCTTGGTCACCAATGTCATCCTACAAACCACCATCCTATGCTGCCTAACTACACTTTCCCCTGCCACCACTTTACAGTCTCCAATCTCCTTCAGATTGGCCCTCCTACATAAGGTATAATCCACCTGTGTGCATCTTCCTCCACTCTTGTATGTCACCCTATGCTCCTCCCTCTTGTTAAAATACGTATTCATCACAGCCATGTCCATCCTTTTCGCAAAGCCCACTACCATCTGACATTCTGCATTCCTTTGCTTAATACCATACCTGCCCATCATTTCCTCATCCCCTCTGTTCCCTTCACCAGCATGCCCATTGAAATCTGCTCCAGTCACCAGTCTCTCACCCTTGGGTACAGTCATCACCACTTCATCCAACTCACTCCAAAATGTTTCTTTCTCATCCATCGCACACCCAACTTGCTGGTCGATATGTATTCATAGATATTCCAAGGCTACTGGGCCTCACGACCATTCTTAGTTGCCAGTACCCTCCCTCAGGCCACACTTTCTCCACGTGGGACCTACCAGTCGGTCCTGGAGTACATTTTTGGGTACCTGTCCAGTCAACAAGGTTTTGTTTAAAGGAAGATGGTGAATAGCACTGCTTAGCATACAGAAGAAGTTTATTCCAAAGTTTGGGATGCAGTGGAATATAAACCCCTCCCCCACTCATGCATAATTTATCTGTTGTAGACTTATGTTCTAGTATTGGAGGAGAAATTGGGCTTGTAGATAAACAGGAAGTACAGGACAGTCAGGTCTCTAATGATGTGGTAAGTAAGACAGACCTCACCGCTCAAAAGTCTGTAAAAGGCTGAATAAAGGGATAGAGTTTCCAGCCTCTCTTGTTAGCTCAGGGACTTTGGCCTGTGATCTTTTTGGTTAGGAACCCTTGGGCCTTTCTAATTATTTGATCTGTTTAGGGCGGTACATCTCAAAAACTATTCCTGTGTTATCTTTTCTGACCTCAGCTGATTTCCTGTTTATACTGGGACTGACGACGTATAGAAGACAGCATGGAGCAGGTTTAATGAACTTTCTAGGTGCCCTGATTCTCTGCTATCTCCATGGACATATTGGGGTAACGTTGTGTCTTTCTATGGACACATGGCATCTGCACCAACTGTTCTATTCCATTACAATGTGGTACCCATTGTTGGTTACCTGTGGAACTTGCTGCTATATAATGGGGATCTGGGGTCACCTTAGTTGATGGCCAAACCATCAAAGCACCAGTTACTGAAATAGACCTCCCTGAATTCCCTGTATCGTGACAGACAAATACAGTGTGTGACTTAAAAGAATTGAAGAATAAAGAAAGTGCCTCCAGTACCTGCTCTTGAGGGGAGCTATGCCTCTCTTCCCCTGCTACTTATATTAACTATGAGGTCACACACTTAAAGGTAAAGGGAAAAACCAACAATGAGAAAAATCTATAGTGATAGGAATCCCCTTCCCCCTAACAGGACAAAAGACCTAAAATGCACATGTGGAATGAACCATATAATGAAAAAACTATTTCGGCCAAATGCACATTTGATATGTGTCACTCACTGAAAGGACCTATGATGCATAGCAATGTAACCTTTAAAGGAGTCTTTGTAACTAGAGGTTTAAGAGGATATTAAACCTGTGTCTCTATTAACAGCTTAACTGTCTGATATGGTTTTTACTTGCATATGTTATTTTTAGTATACCAGTATATATTTGGGTTTGTATGTGTGTTTATGTATATACATATACATATATATATAATTTTATGTATATATATATATATATATATATATATATATATATATATATATATATATATGGATCAGTGTCATTTCACCGAAAATGTCTGACATAGGGTCCAAATTGCCAAAAATAGTACTGACAGTGTATATGCCCTTTTCCCCCACTGTAGTACGATCTCGGAGTGAGAATATTAAAGAAGGGGGGGTGTGGTGGGCATAGCCCCCCACCCATTACAGTTTAATATTGTCTAGTATTGATGTTCTTCATCTCACATTGCTGCAGTCCTTACACTTGGGTAGTCCGCTGTCCTCGGTCGGCCCGAATATCAAAGTATAAGGCTGACGTCGGTCAAGGCGCATTTGACTGACATCAGGACGTCAGGGTACAAATGCGCATGACCGACGTCATATCCTCAGTCTTTTTTGCCGCATGGTCCGATGCAGAAGCAGCATTGCAAGTGCCGGTTGGCGTTCTGAGATTTTTCGATTTCGAAGTTTCAGACCGAGTTCAAAGTTGGCTAAGTACCCCGTTGGGGAATATTTTAGTTTTTTTCTTGCCTCAGTGATTTACCGGATGTCAGAAAAAGTCAATAATTGCATTTCTTGTGGGAAACAGATAGAGATTATCATACTTTGTGTATTCCTTGCTTAGGGCCTGAGCACGACGTTGTTGGCTGTCGCTCTTGTGCTAGATTTAATAAACGCACTATAAAGAGAAGGTTGGATTGTGCAAGGTTAGTCTTTGGGAAGCGGTGCAATTATAAAATGCCGTCGGATGCTCCGACGCCCGCTTCGAAGAAGCGCAAGGACAAAGCAGTTAAACCTAGGCTAGAAGAACCGCCTGTACCGACGCGGTTCTTTAGAGGTCGGTGGAGCGTGGCTCCACCGGAGGTTTCTTTGTGTTCCCAGGGTGAGACTTTATTATTGCAAGATGTGGCCTCTCAGGAGGCAGGTCAGGCTGAGGGGCTTCCCAGGTTACTATACTCCCTCCCTTCCTAGGGTGGCTAGGCCCTCCTTCTGTTTCAAAGGCTTCTCCCAGGGCAGGCCAGGTTTAGCTTCAGTTGGTGTTACCCCTAGCTCTTCAGGAACTGTGCCCAAGAAGCATATGCTTAAAATGGCAGAAGATTTGATTACTTTGATTAGGGTTCTATGCCCCTCCTGATAAGAGACCTAGGGTGGAGCCTGAGCTGGGGGTTTTGAGCAGGCTTCAGATGTTTCAGAGTCTTCGGCTGAAGACTTGCAGGAGTACTCTCCTTATTCTGATTCTGATGTGGATGATTCTACTCCTTCTGCTTCTCCTCCTGAGGATTTTTCTTTTCAGAAACTCTTCATTCCATGAGGGAGCATTTTAAGTGGGAAGGTCAGGACTTCTCTGATTCCAGGAAAAGGCTTAGGGAATTTTGTTTTACCCCAGCATAGGCCTTTGGCTATACCTCCTGTTTTGGATGTAGTGGAAGATGTTTTACAGAGGCTTCTCTTAATCCTGATTCTTTGCCTCCTGCTCCTGTTAAGCGGATAGGTATTACAGGGTGCCTGAAGCTCATAAGTATCTTTTAAGAGTCCTAGGGCAGACCCAGAAACTGTTAGCCAGGGGCCTAAGGGTGTTAAGGCTTCTGTTGTTAAGAATCCGGTTCCTGCAGACAAAGAGGCTAGGGCCTTGGATAGATGGGGAAAGAAAGTTTATACTTCTTCCACTCTTGCTATGAGGGCTTTGAATTGCCAGTTTCACATGTTGAAATACCAAAACTATCTCCTTTCACAATTGAAGTCTAAGGTTGATGCTCTGGCAGTAGGTATTGATTGTAAAGAGTTGCAAGATTTAGTGCATGTTTCTGAACAGGTGGGTAAGCATTCTTTGCAATGTGGTTTTGATGCTGTACAGGCCTCGTCTAGGGTGGCTGCCACTGGGTCAGTTCTTCAGAGGCACGCCTGGCTAAGGGATCAAAATTTGTCTGAACATGGTAAAACAAGGATTTTAGATGCTCCTTTACAATCTGACGTGTTGTTTGGTCCTCCTGTTGAGGCAGTTTTAAAGAAAATGGAAGACAAGGCTAAGTCTATGCAGACTGTTAAAGATTTTTGCAGGTCCAGCCTCCAAAGTTTAGTAGAAATTGGCCTACTAAGGGGTGGACGATCCTTCTTATGATTCCCAGTCTAGGGGTAGATCTAGACGTGGTAGGGGCAGAGCTCAGGGCTCTTTCAGGCCTAGAACAGGGAGTTCTCCTGCACAGTCTTGGTGAGGGCAGGGGTCAGTCCTTTCGTAAACAGACCCAATGACCTACCTTTTCAGCTGCCAGAGCCTTCTCGTCTGGCAGCACCTTTGGGAGGAAGGTTGGCACTTTTCAAAGAAAATTGGAGTTTAATTACCCAAGACAGATGGGTATTGGATATCATACACCACGGCTACAGGTTTTATTTCCATACCTTGCCTCCTTTCAAAGGCATGCCAGACGTTCCTCCTCAACAAAGAATAGAGGCTCACAAGCAGGTTTCTCTGTTGCTCCAAATAGGGGCCATACAGCCGGTCCCTATGCCAGAAGTGGGCCTAGGATTTTATTCTCGCCTGTTCCTAGTACCAAAGAAGGGGAACACGTGGAGACCAATTTTGGATTTATCTATCCTCAACACTTATCTGGACATTCCCAAGTTCAAAATGTTGACGTTGCAGCAGCTTTTACCTCTGCTGGGCAAAGATCATTGGATGGTAACTTTGGATCT
>NC_056748.1:35114750-35117250 GCF_019279795.1 Protopterus annectens
GCAAAACTGCCATACAGTTTGTAGCATGCTACAGACCACCCTCTCAAACTCAGGAACCCCACACAGCCTTCCTGAAGACACTGGAGAGTATGAATGTCTCTCCAAATACCATCATATTGGGAGACTTCAACTACCCAAACATAGACTGGGAACATTACTCAAGCCCCAACACCCTAGCCCAAAGGTTCCTAGAATTCATAAACTCAAATGCGATGGAACAACTAGTCACCATTCCCACAAGAGGAGATAATATACTAGACCTGATCATCACAAACATGGGGACAAAATGCTCCACACCGGGAGTATATCCCTCATTGGTGAGATCAGACCATAAATTAATCTCACTGGAAATCCACATCCCACCCCCACCCCCTGCACAAAAGACCACAGTGAAGAACTTCTCAAAAGCCAACTTCACACTTCTTAAGACTGAAGTGATATCCTTCAAGGCCCCTGGGCCAGTGGAAACCACAACCCACACTGCTGAATCCTTTACAAATGCCTTCTACGGGCACCTTCAAGAATGCATGGATCATGCAATCCCAAATAAAACCAAGACCCATTCCCCCAAAGGCAGGCGCCAAAGGTGGACCCCAGCCATAAACAAACTTTACAACAGGAGGAGGAAGCTACTACATGACAGAGCAAAATCCCTAAAAGAGAAGGCATCTCTGATCAGTACTAGCAAAAAACTACGATCACTCATAAAATCATCCAAGGCCAACTTTGAGAGAAAAATCGCAAAAGACACAAAAGACAATCACAAGGCCTTCTTTAGCTATGTTAGAAACCTGGGTGGAAACTCCCAGGTATGCTCAGAGTTAGTCCAAAATGACACAAAATACACTGAATCCACAGACATTGCCAACATTCTGGCAGACAGGTTCAATGCAATTTTCTCCTCCCCCTCCCCCCCAAAAGGAGAAATATCTATCCCAGCAGAGTGTAGCCTCCCTAACATCTCAGATGCCCAGGTGAGAGCCGCCCTCTCTAAAGCTAAAAAGACAGCATCAATGGGACCGGACGGTGTCCCGGGCTGTGTGCTACATGAACTCCAAGAGGAACTAAACCCACACATAAGGCTGCTGTTTAATCTTAGCCTTACTACAGGATACGTACCCAAAGAGTGGCGTACGGCAACAGTGGTCCCACTCCACAAAGGCGGTGCTTCTACGGACCCTGGAAATTACCACCCCATAAGCTTGACAAGCCTGGTCTGCAAAGCTATGGAGAGGATCATTATGGAACTCATAAACAAAGACATTGGGGACCTACAGACATTGGATCCTACCCAATTTGGCTTTGTCAAGGGCAGATCCTGCCTTTTGAACTTGGTCAACTTTTTTGAAACAGTCACTAAGGCCATTGATGAGGGTAAGGCAGTTCACACAGCCTACCTTGACCTTGCAAAAGCCTTCGACACAGTACCCCACTCGGGCATCATAGACAAGCTCACCAGCTTAAATATAAACCCATATGTCACAAGATGGGTTGCAAACTGGCTCAAGGACAGAACCCACAGGGTCAGAGTTGCTGGAGCTATGTCAGACTCTTAAGCCGGTCAAAAGCGGTGTCCCACAGGGCTCAGTCCTGGGACCCCTCTTGTTCGGCATTTATTTCTACGAGGTGCAGGCAAACATAGGAGAATTGTGGCTGACAAAGTTCGCAGATGACTGCAAACTGGGCGCCATAATTGATACTCCAGCGGACACAAGCATCCTTCAGAGAGGCCTCATAGAAACGGATAATTGGTGCCAGAGCCATGGCCTTAAGCTGAACGCCAAAAAATGTATAGTCATACCCTTTGGGAAAAACAAGGTACCCACAAATTACCACATAGGTGGTAATCCATTAAGTACAGAAGAGGTAATCAGGGACCTAGGGACCCAGGTTGACAGTAACCTCTCATTTGACACTCACATTGCCAAAGTTGTTGGGAAGACCTTCTACATTGCCCACCTTATCATGAAGGGTTTCACATCTAGATCAAGAGAGGTCATTGTGCCCCTGTACTCTTCTCTTATCAGGCCAATGATTGAGTACAATGCACCCATTTGGGATGTATCTTACCCGACACCTGCAGCAGTTGGAAAGACCCCAAAAGTTCCTCACCAAGAGGATAAAGGGTCTCAAACATATGTCATATGCTGCCCGACTGAAGAAACTCCAGCTCTATTCAGTCGCATACCGCCTACTCAGAGGTGATCTGTGCCTGACGTACAAGGCCATGTCCAATCCGGAATTAATGGACATGCTCCACCTCAGAAAATCCAAATCCATCAGAGCCACGAGAGCAAGAGACTTGAACCTCAACACAGAAATAAATAGGATGTGATGGAGGGACAGATTCATAACCCAGAGGCTACCTACACTCTGGAACAGAATCCCAATCCATGTTAGGCAGAGCCCCTCACTAACTCTATTCAAGAGAATTCTTGACGAGTGGATGGGAGATCGTAGGTTTACCCCGGGGGTCATCTCTGTGTTACTACTAGACAGA
>NC_056748.1:35119750-35167250 GCF_019279795.1 Protopterus annectens
CAAAGTTTCTCCAGTTCGATTCTCGGCTGGGGTGCCTTCTGTGCAGAGTCTGCATGTCCTCCCTGGATTCATGTGGGTTTCCTCCGGGTGCTCCAGTTTCCTCCCACATTACAAAGACGTATGTCTGGAACATTTCTCCCCGGGCCTCTGCTGAAAATTGGCTTTCCCAGTAAACAAATGATAAATAAATAAATAAAATATCAGAGGCCATGGTGGAAATGCATGTGAGCACAAGGGAAACATACAAATTCCATACAAAGGCACGCTAGCAGATTATCATGTAGAGACTGTGGTGGAAATATTGAGAATAATATGCAAATTCAGTTAAGAAGATACCCCATCAGAATCAGATAACTGGTTGCTCAGGTGCTGTGCAGTGACACCAGTCTATCATTCATGTGATTATTAACTGTCATGTGTCTCTGGCTGTTGTGAGATTACTAGGCATTGTGCCACTCTGTCTCTTGTGGGATTACTAACCTCTCTGCCAGTCTGTCACTCATGGAATTAATCAACACCATGTCACATTTGGAATTACTAATCACCATGCCAGTTTACCACTAGTAGGATTACTAGCTGTCATGCCAGTTTGTCACTCTTAGGATTACTAGCTGCCATGCTAGTCTGTTACTCGTGGGATTAATTGCCACCATGCCAGTCTGCCACTAGTGGGATTACTAGCTATCATGCCAGTTTGTCACGCTTAGGATTACTAGCTGCCATGCTAGTCTGTTACCTGTGGGATTAGTAGCCACCATGCCAGTCTGCCACTTGTGGGAGCACTAGCTATCATGCCAGTTTGTCACTCTTAGGATTACTAGCTGCCATGCTAGTCTGTTACTCGTGGGATTAGTAGCCACCATGCCAGTCTGCCATTAGTGGGATTACTAGCTATCATGCCATTTTGTCACTTTTAGGATTACTAGCTGCCATGCTAGTCTGTTACTCATGGGATTAGTAGCCACCATGCCAGTCTGCCACTAGTGAGATTGCTAGCTGCCATGCCAGGCTGCCACTAGTAGGATTGCTAGCTGCCATGCCAGGCAGCCACTGGTGGGATTATTAGCTGCCATGCTAGTTTACCACTGGTGTGATTACTAACCACCATGCTACTCTGCCACTGCCGAAATTACTAACTGCCATGCCACTTTGTCACTCATAGGATTGCTAACTACCATTTCAGGTTTGTCACTAGTGGGATTACTACACTACAGTTTTGCTCATGGAATTACTAACCGCCATGCCACTCTGTCACTCTTCTGATTACTAAACAGCATGCCATCCATTGAGAGACTATTAATCATGGTGCCAGTCTGTCACTCATAGGACTGCTAAACACCGTGACAGGTTGTCAGTATGGGATTACTAAAAACCATTTCAGCTTTATCACTCATGGGATTGCTAACCACCATGCCAGTCTGCCATTGGTGGGATTATTAACCACCATTTCAGCTTTATCACTCATGGGATTACTAACAACCATGCCACTCTTGAAGTGTAAAGTAAGTATTTTCAGCGTCTATCTCTGTGAACTGCATCTCTTTAAGTAATGCCATTACTCCGGGATTGGAAGCTGACAGATGTACATGGAAAGGGCTTCAATTTAATTCTTTAACTGAATGACTTATAGCCTTTTGTATCCGCACTGTTTATGATGGTCTGTATTACAGATGTTGGGGAAGTATAGTATTTTCAACTTCAATTGACAGCAGACTTTGTGCTGGGGCGGAGCCGTAGCTGGCCCATCCAGTGCCCATTCATTGTCTCTCCCTGTGCTGGTGGTCCTCAACTCCAAAAGTTGAAGAGCAAAAAAAAAAAAAAAAAAAGATTCCTTACTTCAGGAGCATACAAGCAGCCCAGGTCCATTTCTATGTTGCTTGAGTTCTCAAGGGCCCCAAAACAGAGGTCATTTACTTTCAACTGGAGCAGATCACATGCTACAAATGTAACAAGTGCCATGCTATAGTTTAAATACAATACATCGAGCACTGAAACGCCCTGACCACTAATGCAGTATTTGCATTCATTTCGGAATATTTCAGAATGGTGGTAGTGCACTGCTTCCCAAATGGCCATTTCCTGATTGTTCCCCATTTGCCCCATCCTAGATATGCTTCTGTGCTAAAGACTTAAGATGCCGTGTAGGTGACACTCCTTGCAAGCCTGAAGAGGTAAACGCATTTAAGGGTTGAGGGAGGGGGAATTTTGTCTGGCTTGATTGGAGCAGACTTTGGGAGGGAGTACAATACATGAAACTGACACAGAACTCAACCCTGAGCCAGCTCTCTCAAAATAAAAATATTGTCAGGTAAACGTTTTTCTTCATCTTTTTTCTTGAAATCATCCCTTCTGTTAGCATTCATGCCTATTTGTTCCTTTTGGCAAGAGCTGAGTGCTTTCAGGCCATCATCCAGGAAGTAATCAGGAGTTTTGTTAACCTAACCTTTGCAAACTGAGGTGTACAGTACTGAAATAGGTCCCTTAATAGGAGCCTGGAGATGCTTGTGCTCTTCTGAGCATGTGCCATAATCCATCTGCAGTGTGTATTCTGCTTGGTAATTCAAAAGGCAGTACATGGTGACGTACTTTTTCCAGCTTGCATTTGGGGCAAGTACAAGGCTTTCTATCCCAACTTACTCCCCCTCAAGATGGGCAAGTCATCGTCATCATCCATTTACTCCCATCACTTCCTGCTGGTTTCTTAAGTGCCTGAGGTAAAGATTGGTCTCATGTCAGGTTTACCTGACTGCAGTAGTGGTAGTATTAGTGCCAAGTAAAAATGGGATTCCTTGTTTGATCCAGAGAAAAAGGTATACCAAATACATATGCCTCTGATAAAATTATGCACACGAAGTCCTTGGTACTGTTTTCAAGCCAGTACTTTTCCCTGATGACCATCAGCATTCCCTTCACTAGGGTGAAAGCCAATCATTAGGGTCCTTCATCTAGATAGACATCAGAGGCTTTTACTCGCATGTCAGTAACCCAACAGCACATGTAGCCAGTAGCATGCCTAGGGTTCAATGTGCAGTTGGCATCATCAAGGACACATCACTGACTTGCTCAAGAGATTTTTACCCCTCAAACCAACCTTGCTCCCCCTTAAAGCCAGGGCACCCAAGGGGTCTCCAGTCTCCACTGACGATTCAGGCATAAGGTCGTGTACCCCAGGCATGCACTCCTCACTGTTCCGAACCCCCCACACCCCCAAGGAGGGACAAGGTGATGTATCTGCATCAGTTCTCTGCTCCCCTTTGGCAGCTTCAGAAGGTGCCCAAGCTGCTAATCAGACCTGAGCTGTCTGGGTCATAGTGACGGCTTTATTTTTCTATGGCAATGGAGATGTAATTTTTCACTCAATATTTGAGGTTATTTATTTGTTTTTTGTTTTTTTTGTAATGAGATGGTAAGGAAACTAATCCATCGTGGGCCCTTGAACCTGGCCATAAATTAATAAATAATAAATAATAAATAAATAAATGGATAAATGCATTACTTCTGGACAGTTTGAGTGGCCTTTGAAATAAGGTCTTTATGGGAGGTGGGAGGAAACTGGAGCATATTGTGAAAGTCCAAGCAGGTACAGATAGAACATGGAAATTCCTCTTACACAATGCCCTGATGTCATACCTGATCTCTGTACGCTGCAGTTATAAAGCAGAAATCTTGTTCATTCAGCCACTGTGCTTCTAATATTGAGAACATTTTAAGTACTTTGATGTTCAGTAGATATTGTGTTTAATTTAGTTATGTATTTATTTATGTAAGCTCATTGGAAACTGCTTACAAAGAGTGGGTACATTGTATTCTGAGAGGTTGCCCTGACTAGGTAGGTTGCCTTCAAAGCTGACAGGTAGTTGTGTTTAAATTTATAGTTGAGACAGGTGTGTTACCTGTATTTGTAGGTAAAGCACATCCTCCCTTATCACCCTGCCTTTTGTGGCTTGTTTTCCTGACCCACATGCTGTGGTATAATCAATCCTCCATGTCTACCCACCAGAGTATGACTGAGGTCTGGTTAGGGAGAGACTTCAGAGTCAGCTGGTTTCATATCCCTAGCCATGTCTGCCAAACATGGTAATGACATATCCGACCAAGCAAAGGTTCTGCTGAAAATCTTTTTCTCCTGCACCTGTGTTTAACAATAATGGCCATTTTGAGTTGTTTGTAAACTTGGTTAACCACAGGTTGTTGCTCCTCATCTGGAGATCAGAGCAATAGATGCTGAAAAGGAGGCGCTCCAGTAGCACTCCCTGAGGCACACCACTAGTTACTTCTTGCTTCCTGAAGAGGTGCCAGACATCTTACTCTTCGTATTCCATCATTCACCCAGGTGGCTGTCCACCTCACCTTGTAAAGATGGATAGTTAGGACACTTCACATATTTATGATGATGTGATATGGTGACAAATACGTTGGCTACATCCAAATAGGCTGTGTGAACAGAATGACTTCTATCAACTGCCTGTGTGACCTTCTCAAATAAATTTACTAGCCTGAGCAGACAAGATCTCCCTTTGACAAATCTGGGAGTCTGGCTCAATTATATATTTCATACAATAATTCATAAAGTGAACCATTATGAGTTCAATGGCTTTGCTAATCAGGCAAGTAAAAACGAAGGGGTCTATATCTGTAGGTAATTAGCAATGAGGTTTCCTGCCTTGGGGAGCCTGAGGCCGGCCAAGATATCAGGACTTTTATTCTTTTCCCAGTGTCCAAAAACCATCGTCCATATTAACATCAGGATATAGGGGTATAACTGGTCATTGTCAGGCACCATTACTCCGTTATTTCTTGTTGTTAGAGAATAATGCACCAATGTTTATAAGTATGTTAGCCAGTCTGAAGTCAGAAGACTTCATAAAGCTCAGTACCCCATTGGGGAAATAAACTTCTCTGTGTTAGTGGAAATTTTGTTAGATGTCAGGAAGGTCTTGTGTGTTTATTGTGTGGAAGGCAACTCTTCCACTGGGACTTCCACTACCTTTTTTGTTTTTGCCTGGTTCCAGAGAATGATGTGCCCAATTGTTCCGACTTTGCTTATTTCAAAATTCCAACAATTAGAAATTGGGCTGAGTTTCTACAAGGGTACATAGAGCAGCATAAAGAGCATTGGTGACCTACACTCGCTACGGCATCCTTCTGTCCATCTGTCAATCCCTTAAAGGAGAAGTATCCCAGAGATAAAAACGCTAAAAGAACTGGCTGGCACTCTTTCTGCCTCCAACCGCCCTCTCATGCTTTAGTTATTCGAAAGAGATGAATTACTTTTGTAGCCCTCCTTCCAATGACTGTATGTACTGCTAAGGCTCCTAGCTAGACCCCTTCAGAGGCTGCATTGTCATCCCTCTCGTCAGCATCCCCAACTTCTGACAGAGCATGTTAAAGCTGAAATCCTTTATTCTGCTTTACACATGGATTTCCTTTTTGGACCCCAAGCCCAAAGCACATTTAAGAAGCTGGACGAAAATGCTTAGACAGTGCAGATGTTAAATGACTTTCTACATGCCCCCACACCTAGGTTCAGTAGAAATTACCCCACTAAGACATGGTCCTTTCCAGTCTGTCGGACGAATAACCAAGAGCAGAAAGGTCAGAAAATGGAAGTTTGCCAAATTGTGGCAAGCCAATCCTGTGACAAGGCCTGATGGGTCTCAGCCCCAGGCCTCACAGGATTGGCTTGCCACAATGACCACGCCTGAGGCTTAGACCCATCATGCCTCGTCATAGGATTGGCTTGCCACAAAGACGAGGCCTCATCATCAGTCCTTGACATTGTGGCAAGCCAATCCTATGACGAGGCCTGATGGGTCTTGTCATAGCACTGGCTTGCTACAATAATGAGACCTCATCATTGTGGCAAGCCAATCCTATGACAAGACCTGATGGGTCTCTTCATAGGATTGGCTTGCCACAATGACGAGGCCTCATCATCAGGCCACTTCATTGTGGCAAGCCAATCCTGTGACGAGGCCTAATTGATCTCAGCCTGAGAGACCCAGTAGGGAGCAGCTCTGACTGAAGAGGGCACCTCCCTGCCCCCCAGAAAATCCTACCCCTGCCTTTCCAGTTACCCCCTCCAATAAAGCTAAGGTCAGATTCAGGCTTTTCTCCCACAACTGGCAAGAAATTAGTCAGGATGAATGGGTCCTAAATCCAGTACACTCATGTTCCAGAATACTCTTTGCAACAAACCCAACTAAGACTGTTGGACGTTCTCTCCATTCTCCTGCTTCTTATTTACCCCCTGGTCTGAATGATATGGTGAACATGAAATGTTTCTTAAAAAACAGGAACATTACTAAAGTGAATATACAGGGGTGAATGCCCCTGTGTTTTAAACTGTGTTAACGGTGTGGATACTTTGAGATGTACATTTTTTTGTAGTATGTCTTTAAATGTTTTTATGTATTTAATTGATTTATTAATGAGATGATCTGATTGGTTAAATGTATTTTGAATGGTTTAAAAGTGATTTGGAAGTGTATTTTATCATTTCTGATGAAGTATTTGGGATGAATAACGAGCATTAAATTTTAACTATGCTGAAAGAACTTTCTCAGCTTCTCCAGTGCTTTTCTTGGTGGATTTTGTGGTTTTATGTACTGTGGACACCTGGGCCTGCTTGTGTGTTACTTTTCTCTTTTTATTAATTATTAAACTCATATGGCCAAATATTCCCTAGCACTCTTATCAGATGTAAGAAAACTCCCTTCTGAACTCCCTGATTCTCCCACCAAGGCTAAGCTCTCCTCTATTCTCAATTCTTCTGCACAGTTTACAAGACAATCCATCAAGTGCAGTTATGGTACTGTGGAGGCCTGAACCAGGGCAGCTGCATCTGGGTGTGTCCTGAGGAGGTATTCATGGCTCAGGCTTCAACCCTTGCCTGATGATATTAAAGTCAAGTTAATGGATGCCCCTCTGGACAACAAAACCTTGTGTGGAAACTCTGCTGCAGAACACTTTAAGTCTCTTCAAGAAAAGGGCAAGGAGCTCCAGGATCTAAAACATATGGTCTTTGTTTCCCCTGTCCACTGGTTCCAGAGGAATTACCCTACCAAAACCACTTTTGTCAGAAAGCCAGCTAGGCCACCATCTACCAAGGGTAACAGGGATTTGAGAAAACAAATTCCTTCAAAACCTGCTTCCTGTACTCCCACTGAGAAACAGCCCTTTCAGGCTAAGCCTGGTAGTCTGTGACTACCCACCTCCAGGCCCATCTACTCCTTTGTCTCTTCGCTTCACGCCTTCTCTCCCTGCTTTGAATCAGATAACCCAGGACTATTGGGTCCTTTCCATCATCCAGCAAGGATATTTTGTGGTGTAGGAAACTCTGCCCTCCTTCAGGGGTATTCTACAACCTCCAAAAGAGCAACTGGAATTCTTCCCCCAGGTCCTATCCAGCCTTCTGTCTCAAGGTACTATTCAGGAAGTCCCACTCTCTCATGTGGTAAAAGGAATTTACTCCAGGATGTTTCTGGTTACCAGGAAGGATGGCCCCTGGAGGCCCATTCTAGACCTTTCCCATCTAAATGCCTTTCTGAAAGTTCCCACCTTTCGTATGCTGACTTTACCCTCCTTTCTGTCACTCATTCTTCACCAGGCTTTTATGGTGCCATTGGATATCAAAGATGCCTACCTTCATATCCCTGTTCACCTCTGGTTCAGGAAATTTCTTAGCTTTTCTGTTGCTTCCTCACATTTTCAATTCTGTGCTTTGCCCTTTGGTCTGTCTACGGCACCGAGAGTCTTCACAAAATGCTTAGCTCCTGTCATAGCCTACTGCAGACTACAGGGTATACAGATTTTTCCATACGTTTTCATATCTCTCCTTCACAGAGTCTCTCCTGGAGAATCTAAGTTTCACAATAAATTATCAGATGTCTACTCTGACCCCTTCTCAGGATCACATTTTTCTTGGCTGCAGGATTCAAATAGACAGGTTGCTAGCCTCCTTGCCTCCAGAAAAGGTCCTGTCCCTCATCTTTTATCTCCAGAACCTCTTGCCCCTTCAATCTCTGACTGCCAGGGACTTTCTACTCCTCCTGGAGTTCATGGCCTCAATGACTCCCATGCTCGCTTTAGTCAAATTGCACTTGAGAAAATTCCATTGGTTCTTGAGGACAGTTTGGATGCAACACTCAAACCCTCTGGACTCTTATCCCACTCCTACCCTGCTTGAAAAGGGAGTTAGAGTAGTGGATACTTCATGCTATACCCTTACAACCACCTCTTCCCATTCAGGAGCTGTACACGTATGCTTTAGATGTAGGATGGGGGGCAACACTGAATTCCTGGAAAGTTAGATATGTCTGGTCTCGAACTCAAACAAAGGAGCACATCAGCATGAAGGAAATGACATTGATTTCTGCCATCCAAATCTTCAAGCTTATGCTTTCCCTAGGGGTCCTAATGTGGTTCACAGACAACACCACAGTTCTCTGGTATGTCAACAAACTGGAGGGACAAAGTCTCATCTCCTGTGCAAGACTGGCTTTTCAGGCCTGGGAGCTAGCCTTGCAGAGTCAAGTCTCTCTTCAGGCTGTCTACATTCCCCCAACTAAGAATGTTGCGGCAGACACACGCAGCAGGTCCATGACAATCCCACGAATGGATGTTACACAGGTGTGAAGGCTGCCAGCGTAGCTAGATAGGATTTTGTAGATAATTTGGTCATTTGTAAATATTAATGTAAGCCACATGCTTGTTCTCTTAAGTGTAAGAAAATTATGGTAAATGTTGAAATTCAAAAATGTAACCACATTGCACTCTGCTGGAGGAAAGCTGAAACATCAAGCATTGTATAATTGTGTGATCGCAAAACTTAGAGCCGAGATGTCTGAATGAGGAATTCTTCCTATTGTTTTGAGACCAGAGTTAATGGCTAGAATTTACATGTATAATGTCTTTTATTGCTCTGGTGTCCTGACTAGCTGCAAGATCAAAAGGGCTGTTACACTCTGAGTTTCTGTTAGCCTGGGAAACAGAGAATAATGATGTAATCTGAAATGAGTCAGTGGTACTGTGTTTTCAATTTAAGGAGAGAGGGAGAGAGAATCAGAGCATTTTGCATTTGTTTTCAGAACTCACAACATCACCAGCACTGCTGTGCTCTATATGTAAGTTTATTTTAGAACTGTGTTTGCTCTTAGATATAGATATGAAATAGGACGTCTAGTCTAGCTGTTTTCTGCATTGATGTCAGAACTTTTCTACTGTATTATTTTAAGCATTTCTCTGTGATCTCTGAACTCTTGACTAGCACTGTGTAGTATGAAGTATTGTCTTGTGTTTTTATTATTTATTATTAGATATTTTTAAAACTTTTAACTGTGGCTGTTTTATGTAGATATAATTTAAGCTCTAGCGTACATTGCATGTATAGAGTGATACTGTCCAAGCCACTCCAAAGAAGCCTTGCTGTTCATCACCCTTACCATTTGGATAATAATATTGCAGTAATAATTGGACACCCTTTGATAAGGGCCTTATTGGTAGCTGATATTAGTGGTTGGTGGCAAGTGGTACTACCATATAGTCTGGCCAGAAGGGGCATAGCTGGAGAACCTGTGCCAGTCTTCTCCAAGTGTGTCTATGTGTCTGTATATAACTCATATCTCAAAGTGTGTGTGTGTGTCAGCTGCTTGGGCAGGGATACGAAGCACTGGTTGGACAGAGAGGGTGCTGGAGGTCTTAGCTTGACCATTAGGCTGAGATCTGTACCCTATAGCTTTACCAGTGGGGAGTCTTATTGGGATCTGGAGAGAAAGGGAGGAAACCAGCCCTAGACTGACTGTGATCTCTGTGTGCTCTTAAGGGAAATTGTACTTTATTGTGTGTGTATTTGTTATCCTTCCCAATGTGGATGCGCCCCTCACTGGTGCTTGTGGTGAGGATTGAGGCTCCTTGATTGCTGGGCCAGTGCATGGGCATCACAACAGGGATGTGTTTTTGGACCTGGTCCATCGATGGGATATACCTCAGTTGGATCTCTTTTGCTTCTACATGAACAGACAACTTCTTAAGTTTTGTGCAAGGATCCCCCATCCCTTGGCATGGAAGGTGTATGCTGTGTCCTTTTTTTGAAGGTCCTGCTGAAAATCCAATGGGAACAACCCAAAATCTTGCTGGTGACCCCTTCTGGCCAAACAGCATTGGTTCTCCCTCCTCCTACATTTAGCCAAGGGCAATCACCACAAGTTACCCTGCAGGATGGACCTACTCACACAGGATAAGGGAACCCTAGTACATCCACAGATGTAAACTCTAAATCTTACTCTGTGGGTAATAGGGTTTTGATTCCATTCAGACATCTTTTTTTCTGAGGACGTTCTTCATGTTCTGCAAGAGGCCAGAAAACCCACAACTATGAAATCATACGTTTCCAAATGGAAGAGGTTTTCCATCTGGTGTCTCAAAAAGGATTTACAACCACTGCTAGTGGATGTCCCAGTGGTCTTGTCCTGTCTGTGTAAATTGATAAAGGGTGGGGCTGTCTTACTCTTGACTTAAAGTCCATCTTTCTGCCATTTCTGCATGTCTGCCTATGTCTCCCCCATTCGGTTCCAGGTTAGAAGTTAAACTGTTCTTAAAAGGCATCCTTCACATCAGACCACCAAAGAAAGCAGTTCCTCCTCCTTGGGATCTCAATTTTGTTTTGGAGAAACTTACCCTGGCCCCATTTGAGCCAGCAAGTTCCTCTTCTCTACAAAATTGCACCTGGAAACCTGTTCTCCTGGCAATTACTTCTGCCAGAAGGGTATCGGAGTTACAAGCTCTGATGTCTACCTCCCCGCTTCACAGTCTTCCACAGGGATAGGGTCTCTTTACACACTAATCCCTCCTTTATGCCAAGGGTGGTTAATGAGTTATCTGTCAATTAGTCTGTTAAACTTCCAACATTTTTCTTCCCCCCCAATCCTCCAGTGAGAGGATTCTACACACGTTAGAAATATGCAGGCAACTCAGATACTACCTGAACAAAAACAATCCTATCCGTAAGTCTGAACGCCTGTTTGTTTTTTATCACCCATGGGCTCTGGGTCAACCTGTTTCCAAGCAGACGATCTCCTCTTGTATTTCTAAAGTTGTTTCTTTCTGTTATTTAGCCAATGGAAATGATCTCTCCTCTCCTGTGAGGGCACATTCCACTAGGGCAGTGTCCTTCTCTGGTGCCTTCTTTAAAGGCTTGGACACTTGCTTTATCCTGGAGGCAGCTACCTGGTCTTCCATTCATACTTTCACTAAATAGTATAAACTAGATGTCACCTCTAGGTCCAGGGCTGGGTTTGCCAGAGCTATCGGGTTTGTGGAAAATATTTCTGCTCCTCCGCCCAGTCCTTCCTGTGCATGAGTTTTGGCACTCTTTCTAATATTTTGAATACTGTAGCATATGTATAGAAGGACATAGAATAGTTGTGTAAAATCCTACCATAACCATAGATGTCCTTTTCTTCTGTATACTGCAGTGTTACTTACCGCCGCCCCCCCCGCCTTCCCTCTGATGCTTGCCTGGCTGTGAGTGGCATGTTTTCCTCACCTAAGTTCAGGCTGGTGCTTTTGCAGCATTCATTTTTGAGGTCGGTACGTGCTGACATCCGCTTTATACCCGTCTCATTATGGCCGACATACGCTAGCTGATGTGCGGCGTCGCACGTACCTCAAAGTAGCATCAGACTTTTGTATACTGGCCGGATGTACCAGTCAGGTGGGTGACGACTCTCCCATGTTATGAAAACTGCAGCGTATAGACGATAAGGACATCTGTGTTATGGTAAGATTTTACACAACTATTCTTTCCTTATGATGAACAAGCTCAAAATACTCTCAGTTGAAAAGCTTCTGCCTCTGACTCTGGTCCAAGCTTATGGTCAGTTTGGATCTGAAGGATTCCTTCTTCCACCTCCCTAAAGTAAAGGACTACATGTGGTCCTTCAGTTCAAGGTAGGGGGTTCTCACTACCATTTCTGTGCTTTGCCCTTTGGCTTGTCCGATGCTCCCAAATTATTTAGTAAATGTCTGTCTGTAGTGGTAGCCCATTGCAGAACAAGTGATATCTGCCCTTTATCCATATCTGGATGACTGGCTCATTCAGGCATTCTCCCTAGAGAAACTTAAGTCATCACTCCAACTGACCATGGGTCCATCTCAAGTCTGAGGTTCACTGTCAACCTATAGAAATGCAGTCTCCAGTCCTTTACCAGGGTGAAATTCCTGGGTATAGAGTTGGATTCCAGGGACCAGAAGGAATGTCTGCCACAGGACAGAGTTGTTTTCATCATCCAATACTCCCAGGTCATCCAAGAAATAAAACTTCTGTATCTGCCAGGGAATTTCTCATAGTTTCGGGTTTTATGGCCTCTTGAATTCTCATGATACCTGTTAGCCAGGGTTTGTTAGCTTCATCAGTCTTTACAAAAATAGATCCCTGTCCTCCTGTACATCAAGAAAGAACTCCTCTGATGGATTCAAGCAAGCCAACGTAATCAGAGAGTTCCCTTTCAAATGCATATAGGCACCTAAGTCCTCACCACTGAAACCTCAGACCTTGCCTGGAGCCACCCACTCAGGAAGAATGACACTGCAGGGCAGCTGAGACAGCACTTTCAGGGCAAAGCACACCAACTTAAAAGAAATTATGGCAATTCAGAAAGGACTAGCGGTCTTCAAAAGAAAGATGAAAACAGGAACTCTCAGGCCTGTCTGCGTGTTCACCCCCCTGTATCTTTTCAAAACATACTATAAAACATTTTCTCAAATGTATTATTCATTTGGGGCTATGAAGAAGGGCCTCTATGCCTCCTCAGGATGCAAATTATGTTAAATAAAAACTTTCAGTACTGTCTCTGCAGATCTCAGATTCTCCACCTGGAACAATGCCCTCTTGATGGTGCTTACCTCTACCAGGAGAATCTCTGAGTTACAAGTCCTTATGTGCAGAGAATCTTTATCATCTATGTGTACTAACCCCTCCTTTATACCCAAGATAGTATCTGAACTTTGACTTTAACCAATCTATTAACCTGACTGTCTTCTTCCCAAATCCTCAAAACAATGGAAAAAACTCTGCTCCCATTAGATTTGCATAGGTAACTCTGCTCTTATTGATGTTCATAGGTAACTCTGCTCCCATTAGATGTGCATAGGTAACTCTGCTCCCATTAGACGTGCATAGGTAACTCTGCTCCCATTAGACGTGCATAGATACCTCTGCTCTCATTAGACATGCATAGATAACTCTGCTCTCATTAGACGTGCATAGATAACTCTGCTCTCATTAGACATGCATAGGTAACTCTGCTCTCATTAGATGTGCATAGGTAACTGCTCTCATTAGACATGCATAGATACCTCTGCTCTCATTAGACATGCATAGATAACTCTGCTCTCATTAGACGTGCATAGGTAACTGCTCTCATTAGACGTGCATAGGTAACTGCTCTCATTAGACGTGCATAGGTAACTGCTCTCATTAGACGTGCATAGGTAACTCTGCTCTCATTAGATGTGCATAGGTCACTCTGCTCTCAGTAGATGTGCATAGGTAACTCTGCTCTTAGTAGATGTGCATAGGTAACTCTGCTCTCATTAGATGTGCATAGGTAACTCTGCTCTCAGTAGATGTGCATAGGTAACTCTGCTCTCAGTAGATGTGCATAGGTAACTCTGCTCTCATTAGACGTGCATAGGTAACTGCTCTCATTAGACGTGCATAGGTAACTGCTCTCATTAGACATGCATAGGTAACTCTGCTCTCATTAGATGTGGATAGGTAACTCTGCTCTCAGTAGATGTGCATAGGTAACTCTGCTCTCAGTAGATGTGCATAGGTAACTCTGCTCTCAGTATATGTCCATAGGAACTCTGTTCTCTTTAGATGTGCATAGGTAGCTCTGCTCTCAGTAGATGTGCATAGGTAACTCAAATGCTGCTTATGGAAGGCCAAAGCCCACAGGAAATCTGATTAGATGTCTGTGGCTCTTCCTAAAAACAAGTAAGGGAGACCAGTTAAACCATTTTAAAGGGAATACCAATTGCATTGCCTTTGTTCCAAACAAAATGGAAAGCCGTCTCCACTAGGGCAATGTGTGCTGCTACTGCCTTCCCTAGTGCAATACATACTCAGTCTGTCTTGGAAGCAAACAGGTGGTCCTAGATCATCACATTTTCCTAACATTATGACATGGCTGCTGCTTTTAAATCTAGGGAAGAGTTTGCCATTGTGGAGTAAAGTGTCATCTCTCCCCTTCCCCGTAATTTGGCTGTCTTCCTATTTCTCTGTAGCTCTGGAAATTGTCACAACAGTAATTCTCAGAATGGTGAAGTATAATGGACATAGTGCCGTTGTGCATGTACTTACCATAAAGGTAGATGACATACTATCTTTACTTTTTGCAGTCCTTATTCCATCCCACCTACCCCCCTCTTTTTGGGGGTGGGTAACTTCCTTAACTGTTAAGACCCTTTTCCCATAAAGAGTTGGGACCCTATCCTCTTATATCAAGTTGATCTGAGAACAAGTCTGGGCATGCAGTGCTGCTCCGTACTCCAGAAAGAGTGGGACTTCTCTCAGGGGGCAAGAAATACTTGAAGGAATTGCACTGGCCAATGACTCTCTGTACCCTGATGTCCTGACATTGGTAGGGAAGGACATCCATCGTATCTGAGGAAGGGGAAAATGTCTGTGGTATTTGGGCCAGCCTATGGCTTCTGTAAGGCATGATATCCCAAGAGCAATTATTGCAACTGTCAAAATACTCAAATATTTGCATATGTTCATAGTAAGTACCTACACAGTTGTACTTTTCTAGGGGAAGCTGTGGTAGGACCACCCTTGTGTAAGGTAATCACAGCTGTAGTTCCCCCATACTTTGGGTACAAAGGTAACTAAACTAATGTAACATTTGGCTTCTTCTACAAAATAAGATAGAAACATGAGGTGATATGCTGCAAGCTGCTAAACGTTACTTTTCAGGTTGTGCAATAGCACAGAACTACCGATCACATGATTTTATACATCATGCGGCAGTGAACTATTAAAAGTACTAAACTCCTCAGCAGTACTGTATCATCCTTTAAGAGCAGGAATATATTTTGTGGTAGCATTTGTAGTAGTCTGCATTAAATATAGAACAACCATTTAAGCTGGTTCATTTCTAATTTTCATGTATACATTTCTTTAGTTGCATTTAAGAATATATATTTTCCATATAGAAGTTTATATTGATGAAAAGATAAATGTGGTATTTTGGCAGCAATTTGCTGAATCATCAGTTTATGAAGTGTCATTGCAGTTAAACGCCAGCACTCATAAAGAACTGCTAAAATCAAAACATGGAGACGTGTCAGCAGTACTAGAAGGTGAAGATGGATCTGGTCCCTCATCTTTGGATGATATAGTTTAGTGACAACCCCACTTGTTGACATAGTTTGGTGACAGTTCCACTTGGTGACAGTTTGGTGACATCCCTGCTGAGTGGCATAGTTTGTTGACAGCTTCACTGGGTGACAGCTTGGTGACAGCCCCAATGAGTGACATAGTTTGATAGCTGCACTAGATAGCATAGCTTTGTGACAGTCCCACTAGGTGACAGTTTGACAGCTCCAGTGGGTGACAGGGCAAGGGGACAACTTCCCTAGGTGACATAGTTTGGTGACCAATCCACTGGGTGACATAGTTTGATAACTCCACTGGGAAACATAGCTTGGTGATAGTTTCCCACTGGGTGGCATAGGTTGTTGACAGCTGTACTAGGTGACAGTTTGGTGACAGCCCTGCTAGGTGATATAGCTTGGTTGACAGCCATGTTGGGTGACATAGTTTGGCGACAGCTCCACTGGTTAACAGTGTGGTGACAGATCCACTGAGTGACATAGTATGTCAGCTCTACTGGGTAGCATAGCTTATTGACAGCCCTTCTGGGTGACCTAGCTTGGTGAGAACCTCACTTGATGACATAATAGCTGCACTGGATAGCATAGCTTGGTGACCGCTCCAGTGGGTGACAGGGCATGGAGACAGCTCCGTCAGTGGCATAGTTTGGTGATCGCTCCACTGGGTGACATAGTTTGACAGCTCCACTGGGTGACATAGCTTGGTGACAGCAGCATTGGGTGACATAGCTTGGTGACAGCCCCTGCTGGGTGACATACCTTGGTGACAGCCGCATTGAGTGACATAGCTTGGTGACAGCCCTGCTGTATGTCATAGCTTGGTGACAGCCCGGCTGGGTGACATAGCTTGGTGACAGTTCCGCTGGGTGACATAGCTTGGTGACAGTTCTGCTGGGTGACATAATTTGATGATAGCCTTGCTGGTTGACATAGTTTGGTGACAGCCCCACTGGGTGACATAGCTTCGTGACAGCTCCACTGGATGCTGTTTTGATTCACATTTCAGTACCCCTCTGGATGCCACTGTGGATATAACCAAATTTGCTGAAATGCCATGGCTAAAGCCTCTTTGCTCCTCACAATTAATCCAAGATTCAATGTTTGTCGTTAGTGTTTCTCCAATTTCTTCATATAACTTTGCTATCTAAATCCTGGGCTGTACAATCCACTAAGTTGTACATGGGCTTTCTCTTTATTAACTTCCACCTCTGTAAAATCGTAGAATGTGTAAATGTAAAGACTGTATGTGCATGAATGTATATAGAAATGCAAGTACTTTGTGTTTAACTGGAACCAAGTATAATGCAATGTAAACAAATGTAGCTTTCCTCCCCAGGCCTCTGCTGAAAATGGGTGTGACCCAGTTGGACTTTCCCAGCAAACAAAGACAAATACATAAATAATAAAGTTTTCACAGTTAATGTTTTTGTTTGATATTTCCAGAAAGCTTCTTTATCTAGTTGCTTGCCATGGGAGCTCTGCTGAATTTTTATCTTCCTTTCTTTATTTCAGAAGGATTATTAGAGAGTATGATGACCGGCTAATGCAGTGATTAAGGGAAAGGGGCGTGGGGCTTCTAGTTGGATGCAGACACCTGGTACATGCATAGGAAAATACACAGGTTTTGCAGTCAGTATAAAATAACTGCATAAAGGCATACATACTCTGATGAATGATAGCTTCAATAAAGTTGAGACATAGCCAAAAACAGAACAGGAATTGTATGTTATAGAATGTGAATAAACCTCCATTTGTGAGCATCAGCACATTCCGTTACAGGCACTGTGCATGCTGCTGTGTGTGCATTGTTTTGACAGTAGCATGATTCATAAAACTGAATCACTCTGTGCAGTCCCAGAACCATGAGAAGTGTACCAGGGTAAGATCCATTCAGAAATCTGTGCATGGTGCCTGGTTTTGTAGATATTCATTCACTGCTTTGTAAGTCATTGTCTTCGTGTAGGATATGCACACAGTACCCTACAGATGGAGTGTGTGCTCTCTTTTGGGGTGTGGCGTGGGGGATTATTAGGGAGCTAATGGTACAGTAGATCCCTTGTAGATAAAAAGAATTGCGTGGCATGTACACCATGAGTGCAGATTTATCTAGTGAGCGATATCACATGGTGTAACCACAGAGAACACATTTCAATGCCATCTATATCCATCCATAACCTCTTTTTCCCATTTTTGCACATGGGGTTGGGGTGTCACTTTAACAGTGACAACCAGCTAGAGCCAATGTTTACACCGCTGGGTGGCTAGCCCTGCCATAGCTGTTCTTCCCAACCATGCGCACACACACACACACACACACACACACACACACACGTATCAAAGCAGTTTTATTTTCTCTGCTGAAGTGTTAATTATCAGAGGTATTTAATTATGTTTATATGAGGCAGGCAGAAGAGACTGCAGAAATTACAGCGACATATATAATATGAATACTCAGCAAGTAAGAAGTCAATTTATCGCTCTTAGTACGCTGGTTCAAATTAATAAACATGTGTAGTATATTAGTTTCCAGAATGTTTCTTACAACCTGGATAATCATTCCTTTTAAGTGCAAAGGATAGCAAACAGCCTAAAGAAAATAAAGGAGTAAAGCAGTGTGATTTTTAATCAACTGAGAAATTTATTAAAGAAAAGAAACAATATGCATTTTAAAATGGCAAATAGTGTGTCTGTCTAAGTGTGTTTGTTTGTTTGGGGGGTGTTCATTTTTCATTATAATTATTTTAATTAGTGAAGTAATGAGTTCCTGGGGAAGGAAGTACGGAATGTTAGGCACTTGTATTTTTTGCATAACGACCTCCACGCCCCCAGTCCTGCTGTCCTTCCCTACAAGAAGCTTCACGTCCATAAGGCACAACCTGCATCTAATACTTCTATACAGCTGCTAAGACCCGATGGTCAGTTATGTGTCCTAAAGAGTACCATCAAATATTGACCCTGTTGTACTGGTGCAGTAGGCCCTTAGGGCTGCTAGTGCTGTCTCCAGGCTCAACAGTAACATGGTTAGTGAAATTAGCTTGAGTTTACACAATGTAATTTATTACCAGTATGCATAAATCAACCAAACCTTTAAGTAGGTGCAAACTGTACTCATGTCAGTGCAGCAAAAATATGAATGCAGGATGTCTTATCAACTTGTTTCTGCTGCTTTATCAGGAGAGTATTTAGCTAGAGTCCCCATACACTATGCGAAGTTCTACTGACATATGCTGTTGTGGCAGAACGTAAGCTGTTAGGAGTCATCCCTACAGTGAATGTTAATGGCACGTTGCACACACACGTGACACTGGATAGTCATCCCTACGGTGAATGTTAATGGCACGTTGCACACACACGTGACACTGGATTGTCATCCCTATGGTGAAGATTAATGGCACGTTGCACACACACGTGACACTGCATAATCATCCCTACAGTGAATGTTAATGGCACATTGCACACACACGTGACACTGGATAGTCATCCCTATAGTGAATGCTAATGGCACGTTGCACACACACGTGACACTGGATTGTCATCCCTATGGTGAATGTTAATGGTACGTTGCACACACACGTGACACTGGATAGTCATCCCTATAGTGAATGTTAATGGCACATTGCACACACACGTGACACTAGATAGTCATCCCTATGGTGAGTGTTAATGGCACGTTGCGCACACACGTGACACTGGATAGTCATTCCTACAGTGAATGTTAATGGCACATTGCACACACATGTGATACTGGATAGTCATCCCTACAGTGAATATTAATGGCACGTTACACAGACACATGACGCTGGATTTTGATCCTTATTGCACTGCAGCTGTTGCTGTGTTTTTGTCAAGCACAGCGTTGCACAACTCAGCTAAGCAACATATAGTTGTCTACTGATTCTTAGGTAAGTACTAAGCTAGCTGCCCTTGCTGGCCATTTTAAGCCTAACCAATTTCCCTTCAAAGGTGAAAGTCAAACCCTGTATCTTGTGTCTGTGAGGTAAACATGTTAACCGTTATGCCAACCCACAACCCCAGATATCAGAACTCTTGCCTGTGCAATAGATAATCTTCGTCATTCCTGGGGAAGAGCGAGACTTAAAAATACTTACTTCATTGCTCTAATTTAGAGATAGGAGAATGTTTACACCTTAATTTCCAGATAGCAGTAAGATACTTTATCTATTATTTATTTATTTATAAATTTATTTATTTATTGAATACTATATCTCATAAGCAATTGTACAGTGAAAGGTAAATTGTATTCCAAAATCTGCACGTTGATTGGAAACCCTATTTAGAGTGCCCATTGTAAAACAACCATATCCCAACGGGAAGAAGCCTGGCCATTAAGCTGTTATTGAGCAGCTGAGCTTTCTTTTAGGATACGCTTTATAAAAAAAAAAAAAAAAAAAAAAAAAAAAAAGCAAAAGAAAGATTTTTTCAATATTTTGTGAGGAATAGAGCAAACTGTAAAAAAAAAAAAAATTGTGATTCTGCAAAACTTTGGACAGTTAAAGTATATTTACTTGTAACACAATCTGTCATAATGCTCTTAACCTCCTAACTGTTCAGACTGTAGCAGAATGTCCCTTATTTTCCTGATACGTTTGGCTGTTCTTCTAAATGATTAAACTTTGTTGAAGTTCTAGGGGAAAAACATAAAAGCAAGACAGAGAAATGGATGCAAACTGCTACCACAATGCTGTCTTCTCCAGGAGCCCCCTAGCACTGCCTGGATGTACTGGGCAGGCATGGAGATGTATGCATGTTACTGTACATCAGAAAAAAAAGTGAAGAAAGAAAAACACTAAAGTGCCGCTATACAGAGGTATTATTTAAGAAAGGTAAGCAATTTTCTTAAATAATGTTATTGTATAATAGCAATAACCCTCCCTGGGTGTGGGTATCTCAGAATTTACCCACTGCTAGCTTTGTTTAATCACAAGGCTTCACCCTCGTGATCAGACCACGCCAACCATGAGTTACGCTTGTGATACCCACACTCGGTCATCGGTTATTGCTAAATTATATTATATTTAGAAATAATATTACTAAATAACTATCAGTTAAATTCATGTTCATAGGTTCATACTAGGCTATCTGCCCTAGGGCATTTATAAGCCTAGCCAGAGTGTGTTTGGCTTTCGCCACCCATTTTAAATTAATTTTGCTATGCCTTTTTTCGAGGTTAGTATACTGTGCCGCTGTCTAACAGTGACACGGAAGTGATACCCGGGGTAAACCTACGATCCCCCATCCACTCATCAAGATTCCTCTTGAAGAGAGTCAATGAGGGACTCTGCCTAAACTGGACTGGGATTTTATTCCAGAGTGAAGGGAGCCTCTGGGTTATTAATCTGTCCCTCCAGCATGTCCTATTTATTTCAGTGCTGAGGTTCAAGTCTCTCGAGCGCATAGCTCGATGGGATTTGGAATTTCTGAGGTGCAGCATGTCCGTTAATTCTGGGTTGGACATGGCTTTATACGTCAGGCACAGATCGCCTCTGGGCAGGCGGTATGCCACTGAGTAGAGCTGGAGTTTCTTTAACCGGGCAGCATATGGCATCTGTTTGAGCCCTTTGATCCTCTTGGTGAGGTACTTTTGGGGTCTTTCCAGTTGCTGCAGGTGTCTGGTAAGGTACATCCCAAATGGGGCATTGTACTCAATTATGGGCCTGATGAGGCATGAGTAAAGAGGCACAATGACCTTCCCTGATCTAGATGTGAATCCCTTCATGATTAGGTGGGCTATATAAAATGTTTTTCTAACCACTTTGGCCACGTGGTTGTCAAATGAGAGATTGCTATCAACTTGGGTCCCCAGGTCCCTAATTACTTCTTCTGTACTTAATGGATTACCACCTATGTGGTAATTTGTGGGCACTTTGTTTTTGCCAAAGGGGATGACTATACACTTTTTGGCGTTTAGCTTGAGGCCATGGCTCTGGCACCAGTTGTCTGTTTTATGATCCCTTTTGGAGGATGCTTGTGTAGGCTGGAGAGTCGATAAGGTGGGCTATACAGAAGGTCTTTCTAACCACTTTGGCAACATTGTTGTCAAAGGAGAGATTACTATCAACTTGAGTCACCAGGTCCCTAATTACTTCCTCCATACTTAATGGATTACCACCTATGTGGCAATTTATGGGCACTTTGTTTTTCCCAAAGGGGATGACTATACACTTCTTATGCCATGGCTTTTGCACCAGTTATCTGTCTCTGTGAGACCCTTTTGGAGGATGCTTGTGTCAGATGTAGAGTCGATTATGGCACCCAGTTTGCAGTCATCTGCGAACTTGGTCAGCCACAGTCCTTCCGTGTTGGCCTGTACCTCCGAGAAATATATACCAAACAGGAGAGGTCCCAGGACTGAGCCTTGTGGGACGCCACTTGTAACTGGTTTGGAGTCTGTCATAGCTCCAGCAATTCTAACCATGTGGGTTCTGTCCTTGTGCCAGTTTGCAACCCATCTAGTGACAGAGGGGTTTATATTTAAGCTGTGAGCTTATCTATAATGCCCGAGTGGGGTATTGTATCAAAGGCTTTTGCGAGGTCCAGGTAGGCTGTGTGGACCACCTTCCCCTCGTCAATGGGATTGGTGACTGTTTCAAAGAAATCGACCAGGTTTAAGAGGCAGGATCTGCCATGTCTGTAGGTCCCCAATATCTTTTTTTATGAGGTCCATGATGATCCTTTCCATAGCTTTGCAGACCAAGCTAATCAGGCTTATGGGGCGATAGTTTCCAGGATCCGTTAAGGCACCACCTTTGTGGAGAGGGACCACTGTTGCTGTACGCCACTCTTTGGGTACATATCCTGTGGTAAGGCTGAGATTGAACAGTAGTTTTATGTTTGGGTTTAGCTCTTCTTGGAGTTCATGTAGGACGCAGCCCGGGACACCGTCTGGTCCCATTGATGCTGTGTTTTTTGCTTTGGAGAGGGCAGCTCTTACCTGAGCATCTGAGATGTCATTGGGGCAGCACTCTGCTGGGATAGATATTTGCCCTTTTGGTGGGGAGAAGTTTGCGCTGAACCTGTCAGCTAGGATGTTGGCAATGTCTGTGGGTTCGGTGTATTTTTTGTCATTTTGGACTAATTCTGAGCATATCTGGGAATTCCCACCCAGGTTCCTAACATAACTAAAGAAAGCCTTGTGATTATCCTTAGTGTCCTGTGCAATTTTTCTCTCGAAGCTGGCCTTAGACGATTTTATTAGTGCCCGTAGTTTTTTGCTAACACTGATCAGAGATGCCTTCCCTTTTTGGGATTTTGCTCTATCGTGTAGTAGCTTCCTCCTTCTATTGTATAGTTTGTGTCCATCAGACAGGACGTCTGCCTTTGGAGGATTGGGTCTTGGTTTTATTTGGGATTGCATGATCCATGCATTCCTGAAGGTGTTCATAGAATGCGTTTATAAAGGATTCTGTGGTCTGGGCCGTATTTTCCACAGGCCCGGGGGCTTTGAAGGATTCCACCTCGGTTTTGAGGAGTGTGAAATTTGCTTTAGAGAAGTTTTTCACTGTGGTTTTATGGGCAGGGGGTGGGGTCGGGATGTGAATATCCAGTGAGATTAGTTTATGGTCTGATCTTACCAGTGAGGGATACACTTCTGGTCTGGAGCATAGAGTCCCCATGTTGGTGATGATCAGATCCAGTATGTTTTCCCCTCTTGTGGGAGTGGTAATAAGTTGTTCCATAGCATTTGAGTTTATAAATTCTAGGAACCTTTGGGCTAGGGTGTTGGAGCTAGAGTAATGCTCCCAGTCTATGTTTGGGTAGTTGAAGTCGCCCAATATAATGGTGTTTGGAGAGACCTTCATATTTTCCAGTGTTCTCAGGAAGGCCGAGTGGTGTTCTTGGGTTTGGGAGGGTGGTCTGTAGCAGGCTATAAACTGGAAGGCAGTTTTATCCACTGTTAGTTGCACATGGATAGTCTCTGATGCTTCGTGCTGTGCCACCAACCTGGAGGTGTGGGTATCTTTGACGAATATTGATACTCCCCCTCCTTTTGTGGTTCGGTCCAAGTTTTGGGGCCGAAAAGCATGGTATGAGGTATAACCTGGTAGTGCTGGGGTGCTCTCGGGAGCCTTGAACCAGGTTTCTGTTACTGCACAGATATCGATGTTCTCCATGCTAAGGAGAGTTTCGAGTGCATGCATCTTGAGGTTTAGACTTCTGGCGTTGAGTAGCATTACTCTTAGTTTCTTATCCCTTGTGATACCTATGGAGGTGGGTTTGTCTTTTGAGCCTTGCCTAAAAAAGGCACTATGGGGTAGCAAGAGCCTTTGCCAATATCCGAAAGCCCAGGGGTGACAGGTGCAAGCCGTCCCTAGCGAAGCATCGTGGCCTGTCGAGCATGTCATCCCAGGCTGACAGGCATTGGATCCCCTTTGAATGACACCAATACTTAAGCCAATTGTTGAAATTGGTCATCTTGTCTTCATATTGTGGCATCATTCTTGGTGAGGGTAAGATGCTATTCAAGGTCAGGGTCATACAGGCCTGGGCTGCATGCTCAGAGAGCTGCTCTATGTCTCTTTTCATGTAGTCCAGGGAGGTACGTCTCAGGTCATTCACACCAGCATGGACAATGACTGAGTCATATTTGTACTTGCCTTGGAGTGACCTGAGTGCTTGTGTTATGTGGCGGATCCTAGCGCCCGACAGGCAGCTCACCGTGACCTTCTCCTTGTTCAGCCTGGTGAGCGGGACGTCAGTGTGCCTGATGATAGAGTCACCTATTACAAGTGTATCAGGTGTGTTGTTTAGCCTTAAGGGCTGTGACTGTTCGGCACACTGTCTTTGTGAGCTATGTGTTGCACGTGTTTTGTTTTTGGGTAGCGGTTGCTTGGGTGTCTGCTTTGGAGGTCTCTGCTGCTTAGACAGATTTTTATTTAGAGCCTCCGAGTATGTTTTTGTGTGTTTATGTGTTTGGTTTGCTGTCGTGGTAGGTCTGTGTGAGACTGGAATTGTTACTGTAAACATTTTGATTATACGGTTAGAACAGTTGGGCATCATATAATGAACGTGAGCAGATGCAGAAATTTACCACGTGTCATACTTTCTGAAAGTATAAAAGAAAATATCAAGTGGTAAATAAAGTAATGTAACTTGGTAATTAAGCTTAACTGTACAACCCCAAAAGCTAACTAGACGACTACTTTTCAAACATCAAAGACTCTTGCCATTACAGCTGACCGACTTATGACAGAAGTACATTATTTATTGTTATTTATTGCATTTGTTAACCGGGAAAGTCCACTGGGCCTGTAAACAGCCCATTTTCAGTGGAGGCCCAGGGAGAAAATCTCCTGAATGATGTATACAGTTAGATTGAAAATCACTTAGAAAAACAAGATAGTACAATACATTTACACTGCATGAGACTGATGTATATAAATACAATGATTAACACATCATTGACATATAAAAATCATATAGTACAATTATATTGCAAGACTTTGCGTAATAGAGGCAACAGTGCTGGAATAAAGAAAAATAAAATCCTTGATATGTACAAGTGAAGACAGGCAATTTCTGAGAAGATGTTTTTGAATGCTGTTTACATTGATGCAGCGTGTGGATTCAAGTACACAAGAAAGTGATAAATTCCAGGTGAGTAGCTGTGTGGAGATTAAGTACAGAGTGAAAGCCAGAGAGGGGTATAAGTGGGGAGGTTGGATAGGCCCGATGAAAGTGACAGGGAGAAGGATGGAGATTGATGTGAAAGGTTAAAAGGTTAGAGGTATAGCTCTGGGAGGTTAAGTCAAGAGATGTTCTTCGTGTTTCACTGTTGCAGTCATTACATTTGGGTAATCCTGCTGGCAGGTTGCCCTCAGCCGGCCTGAATTCCAAAGTCTTGGGTCCTGCGTCGGCTGCTGTCGCCCGTTCCCTGACGTCAGGTGTATAAAAGATGCGGCCGACTCCATTTTCTTCAGTCTTTCTTGCCGCACGGTACCCAAAGCAGACGCAGTTCGCAAGTGCCGGTCGGCCAACTCCTGAAATTTTCGTGTTCGAGTTTCAGATCCGAAGTCTTAAATAAAGCTAAGTACCCCGTTGGGGAAACTTTTTTCTTGCTCCAGACCGATGTCAGAAAAAGTTAATAATTGTATTTCTTGTGGGAAGCAAATACCTCATAAGGATTTTCATTCTTACTGTATTCCTTGCCTAGGCCCTGATCACAACGCTTCTGGTTGTCGGTTTTGTGCTAGATTTAACCAACGCACTATTAAGCGTCGGTATGATTTTGCTTTAAACTATTTTGGACGCTGGTTTAATTATCCAGAAATGTCATCGGAAAGCCATCTGACTACTGGAGTTCACAAGAAACGCAAAGAAAAGGAAGGAGATAGACAACCGAGGCCCAAAACCGATGACGAAGCTTCTCCTAAGCCAGTCGCCGGTTCTCAATAAGGTGCTTTCGCAGCCCCTGACGCCCGCTACTTTAGAGTCTCAGGCCGCTACTGACTCCCGCGTGGAGTCGGCCATGCCACTGGAAACTCAAGGTATTAGAGCCTCGGATATTATCCCTTCAGATGGGTCCAGAGCCGCTGAGCAGGCACCGGCTTCTGTGGGTGTATTCAAACCTAAACATTTTTACATCAAACCGACTTCAGCTTCAAAGGCAAAGACTAAAGTACCTTCCAAAGCAAAGAAACAAACTCAAGAGCCACATGGTCAGGCCTCTATGCCCAAAAAACAGATGCTCAAAATGGCTGAAGACTTGATTACCTTGATCAGGGGTTCCCATCCCCCTCCTGATAAGCGGCCTAGGCAAGAGACTGACTATGACTCTTCAGATCAGGTTTCCATTTCTTCTGATTCCTCTTCTGATCAGGAATATTCTATTCCCCCCTATGAGGATTCTGATGATGAAGAATCTATTCCTTCAGCTTCTCCTCCTGAGGACTATTCTTTTGGGGAAACCTTACATACCATAAGGGAGCATTTCCACTGGGAGTGCTAAGATTTTTCAGAATCTAAAAAGAGGCTTAGGGATTTCCTTTTACTACCTCAACACAAGCCACTAGCCATCCCTGCTGTGTTAGACATTGTAGAAGATGTGTTTTCGGAGTCTAGTCTTACCCCTGACTCCTTACCTCCAGCTCCTGTTAAGCCTGACAGATATTACAGGGTTCCTGACTTTTATAAATTCCTTTTTAAAAACCCTGCTGCAGACCCAGAAACTATTTCTCAGGGTCCCAAAGGAGTTAAGGCTTCCGCTGCAAAAAAACCTACCCTCTCTGACAGAGATTCTAGGGCACTGGATAGATGGGGAAAAAAGGTTTACACATCTGCTACCTTGGCTATAAGGGCCTTAAACTGTCAGTTTCATATGCTCAAATATCAGCAACATGTCATGGCATTGCTTAAACAGAAAATGTTGTTGAACTCTGAATGTGCAGAAAACAATGAAATGCAGGATTTATTGCATGCAGCTGAACAAGTTGGAAAGCATACTTTGCATTGTGGATTTGATTCTTTAGAGGCCACCTGCAGGACCGCAGTTACAGGTTCTGTAATTAGAAGGCATGCTTGGTTAAAGGAACGAATTCTGCCTGATCATGTTAGTCAAATTATTAGATGCACCTTTACAGCATGATACTTTGTTTGGTGTTAAGGCAGAAGAGGTGTTAAAGAAAATGGAGGACAAAGCTAATTCTATGCAAACGGTCAAAGATTTTTTACACGTACAGCCACCTAGGTTTAGTAGACACTGGCCAACAAAGAATTGGTCCTTTCCTGTGTCAGACAGACCTCAAAGGGGCAGATCCAGATGCCCTATAGGCAGATCCCAGGCGCAAGGTTCATACCGCTCAAAGCAATGGGGGGCTTCTACCTCCAAAGTTGGAGAAGACAAATCACAACCATACAGGAAACAGTCCCAATGACTTCCCCCTGCCTGCACCAAGCACTTATCTCCTGGCAGCACCCTTAGGGGGAAAATTATTACTTTTTTCACAAAATTGGCGCATTATAACCCAGGACAAATGGGTCCTAAATATCGTGTCACAAGGCTACAAGTTCCATTTCCATACCCAGCCAAAGGCAAACGGCTGGCCAGATCTGCCAAAAAATCAAGTGGGCAGAGGCACAAAATCAAGTCTCATCCCTCATGGACATGGGGGCCATTCAACAAGTACCAGAGCAAGAGCAGGGACAAGGATTTTACTCAAGACTATTCTTGGTACCCAGAAAGGACAAGGCCTGGAGGCCAATACTGGACCTATCTACTTTAAACACATTCCTGGATATACCAAAATTCAAGATGTTGACTTTGCAGCAGCTTCTACCCATGCTGGGCAAGAACGCTTGGCTTGTGACTTTGGACCTAAAAAAGGCATACCTGCATGTCCCAATCAGACAAATATGCAGAAGATACCTCAGATTCAAGGCTGGCTCAATGCTTTACCAATTCTCTGCACTGCCCTTTAGCTTATCTACTGCGCCCAGGGTCTTTACAAAGTACCTGGCACCAGTAATTGCATTCTGCAGACAAAGAGGAATACAAATATATCCTTACTTGGATGACTGTCTAATTCAAGCAGAGAACAAGGACATTCTTCTACAGCATCTGGCATTTGTGAAAAGACTTCTAACATGCCTAGGGTACACAGTCAACGAAAAGAAATCAAAACTAGTACCCTCTCAAGAGATAATATTCCTGGGTGCAAGCTTAAATACAACTGCCCAGATGGCTTATCTCACGCCAGACAAACAAAGGCAACTGACTACCTATTTCAAAATGTTGGCAACAAAGGCCCAGTTATCTGCAAGAAAAATTCTGCAGGCTTTGGGCTTCATGGCATCCTGCATCCTACTAATTCCATATGCAAGACTGCATATGAGGAAACTTCAATGGTACCTAAAAAGTGTTTGGACTCCACACTGCCACAGCCTGGAAACAATGATTACTCTCATTCCCTGCCTGCAACAGGAGTTTTGATGGTGGGCAAAGGCTTGTCAACAAAACAAGGGACAGCCATTCACATTACCCCCAGTCAGACAGACACTAACAACGGATGCATCAGATTATGCCTGGGGGGGGCCCACATGGCAGGAAGATGCATTCAGGGCACATGGAACTCAAACCAAATGCATCTACATATCAATCAAAAAGAGATTCTAGCAGTTCAAAATGCCCTGACAGCCTTCAAGGACTTACTTCATCCACGACAACTACTGATAAAGACAGACAACACCATGGTCATGTGTTATATAAACAAGCAAGGGGGCACTCATTCTTCCCCTTTGCAGACTAGCATGACTTTGTGGGACATAGCATTAACTTATCAAGTACATCTGCAGGCACAGTTCCTGCCAGGAAGGAAAAATACTCTGGCAGACGAACGAAGCAGAAACCTCATGGATCCCCACGAGTGGCACCTGGACCCACAAGTCTTCAGCACGATAACAAGAAAATGGGGATGCCCGGACATAGATCTATTTGCCACCCCTCACAACTACCAACTAAAAAGATTCTGCACAAGGATTTATCACAGACAAGCATGGAAAGTGGACGCCCTATCTTTCAGCTGGAAAAACCTATCAGTATATGCATTTCCCCCTCTGCCTCTCCTCCCCAAGGTAATCCTAAAGGTCAGACAGGAGAAGCCAAGGATGATACTGATTGCCCCAGGCTGGCCCCGCCAGCACTGGTATCCAATACTAAGGAGCTTACTTCAATGCCCAGCTTGGACCTTACCTCAAATACCTCAGCTACTGTCCCAGCAAAACAGTCAGATCCTACACAGCCAACTCAGAACTTTAAACCTGACAGCATGGCTAATAATGTAGTCATACAAAACACACCTCTCAGTAAAGCTGTGATGGATGTCATTTTGGAAACCAGAAGGCCTAGTACTAGAAAATCTTATGCTGGAAAATGGAAGAGATTCTGTGCTTGGAAACAGGCAAAAGGAACTGATACGGCTGTGCCAAACATTCCTCAGATTTTGCAATACTTAACTGAGATGCTGGACAAAGGCCTATCTTTTTCATCTATTAAAATTCATGCCTCTGCCATTTCGGCTCATTACAATGTAGAGCCACCAATCTTTTCTCATCCCTTATTAAAGCAGTACCTCAGAGGAGCCAAAAATTTAAGACCTCCAAGGAGATCACCAATGCCTGCATGGGACCTCAACTATGTCTTGGAAAACCTCACCCTGCCTCCTTTTGAGCCAGCGGCTACTGCTGATATAAAGTTTTTATCTTGGAAAACAGCTCTGCTCCTAGCAATAACTTCTGCAAGGCGAGTTTCAGAGCTACAGGCACTCATGGCTGGGGAACCTTTTATCATTTTTTATCCAGACAGGGTCTCTCTGAGGACAAACTCAACATTTATGCCTAAGGTGGTGTCCAGTGTGGCTCTCAAGCAAACTATTCAACTGCCAACCTTTTACCCAAATCCACAGAGCAAGGGGAGAGAATTCTGTATTCTTTGGACGTACGCAGACAGCTTAGATTCTACTTGGAAAGAACCAAAGTTTTCAAAAAGACAGAGCAATTACTAGTGGCATATGCTGCAGCATCACAAGGAAAGGCTATCTCAAAGCAGACTATTTCAAAGTGGATAGGCCAATGCATTCGTTTCTGCAATGTACACCATGGCAAGCCAGTACCTAAGGGCATTAGGCCACACTCAGCCAGGGCTGCAGCCACTTCAGCAGCCTTTCTCAGGGGAGTACCTACCAAGGACATTTTAGAGGCTGCTACTTGGAGTTCAGTGCACACCTTTACAAAGCACCATCATCGGCCACTCTACTCTAAATCCAGGGCAGGCTTTACCACTGCAGTTCTGCAGGGCCTCATAGCCACTCCTAATGCTGTTTAGCTCTAGCCTCCCAGCCTTAGCTTTGGGACTCTACCCAAATGTAATGACTGCAACAGTGAAACATGAAGAACATAGTACAGTTGTGTACACTTACCATAAATGTAGATGTTCGAGTGTATTCACTGTTGCAGTCCAGGTTACACACCTGCCATCCCCCTTTCTTCTGATGGAACCTATCTTTCCTTCTCTGATTTATACAACCTATGTGGTGTATTTGCTTGTAGATCAAGGTAAAGTTTATATTACTGCATGTATTTATATATATATAAATTTTGGCTACCCTTTTAGGGGGCACCTGACATCTGGGGCAAGAAAAACTAAAGAAAATGGCATCGGCCGCATCTTTTATACCCCTGACGACCTGACATCAGGGAAGGGGCGACAGCAGCCAACGCAGGACCCAAGACTTTGGAATTCAGGCTGGCTGAAGGCAACCTGCCAGCAGGGTTACCCAAATGTAATGACTGCAACAGTGAATACACTCGAACATTTACATAGGTTCATATTAGGCTATCTGCCCTAGGGCATTTATAAGCCTAGCCAGAGTGTGTTTGGCTTTCGCCACCCATTTTTAATTAATTTTGCTATGCCCTTTTTCGAGGTTAGTGTACTGTGCCTCTGTCAAATGTAAACCTACGATCTCCCATCCACTCATCGAGATTCCTCTTGAAGAGAGTCAATGAGGGACTCTGCCTAACCTGGACTGGGATTTTATTCCAGAGTGAATGGAGCCTCTGGGTTATGAATCTGTCCCTCCAGCATGTCCTATTTATTTCAGTGCTGAAGTTCAAGTCTCTCAAGGGCGTAGCTCGATGGGATTTGGATTTTCTGAGGTGCAGCATGTCCATTAATTCTGGGTTGGACATGGCTTTATACGTCAGGCACAGATCGCCTCTGAGCAGGCGGTATGCCACTGAGTAGAGCTGGAGTTTCTTTAACCGGGCAGCATATGGCATCTGTTTGAGCCCTTTGATCCTCTTGGTGAGGTACTTTTGGGGTCTTTCCAGTTGCTGCAGGTGTCTGGTAAGGTACATCCCAAAAGGGGCATTGTACTCAATTATGGGCCTGATGAGGGATGAGTAAAGAGGCACGATGACCTCCCCTGATCTAGATGTGAATCCCTTCATGATTAGGTGGGCTATATAAAATGTTTTTCTAACCACTTTGGCCACGTGGTTTTCAAATGAGAGATTGCTATCAACTTGGGTCCCCAGGTCCCTAATTACTTCTTCAGTACTTAATGGATTACCACCTATGTGGATGACTATACACTTTTTGGCGTTTAGCTTGAGGCTATGGCTCTGGCAACAGTTGTCTGTTTCTATGAGGCCCTTTGGTGGGATGCTTGTGTCAGCTGGAGAGTCGATTATAGCGCCTAGTTTGCAGTCATCTGCGAACTTGGTCAGCCACAGTCCTTCCGTGTTGGCCTGTACCTCCGAGAAATATATACCGAACAAGAGAGGTCCCAGTACTGAGCCTTGTGGGATGCCATTTGTAACTGGTTTGGAGTCTGACATGGCTCCAGCAATTCTAACCATGTGGGTTCTGTCCTTGAGCCAGTTTGCAACCCATCTAGTGACACAGGGGTTTATATTTAAGCTGGTGAGCTTATCTATAATGCCAGAGTGGGGTATTGTATCGAAGGCTTTTGCGAGGTCCAGGTAGGCTGTGTGGACCACCTTCCCCTCGTCAATGGGATTGGTGACTGTTTCAAAGAAATCGACCAGGTTTAAGAGGCAGGATCTGCCCTTAACAAAGCCGAACTGGGTAGGATCCAGTGTCTGTAGGTCCCCGATATCTTTATGTATGAAGTCCATGATGATCCTTTCCATAGCTTTGCAGACCAAGCTAGTCAGGCTTATGGGGCGATAGTTTCCAGGATCCGTTGAGGCACCACCTTTTTGGAGCGGGACCACTGTTGCTGTACGCCACTCTTTGGGTACATATCCTGTAGTAAGGCTGAGACTGAACAGTATTTTTATGTTTGGGTTTAGCTCTTCTTGGTGTTCATGTAGGAAGCAGCCCGGGACACCGTCTGGTCCCATTGATGCTGTGTTTTTTGCTTTGGATACGGCAGCTCTTACATGAGCATCTGAGATGTCAGGGGGGAAGCACTCTGCTGGGATAGATATTTGCCCTTTTAGTGGGGAGGGGGGGGGAGATGTTTGCGCGGGACCTGTCAGCTAGGATGTTGGCAATGTCTGTGGGTTCTGTGTATTTTTTGTCATTTTGGACTAATTCTGAGCATATCTGGGAATTCCCACCCAGGTTCCTAACATAACTAAAGAAAGCCTTGTGATTATCCTTAGTGTCCTGTGCAATTTTTCTCTCGAAGCTGGCCTTAGACGATTTTATGAGTGCCCGTAGTTTTTTGCTAATACTGATCAGAGATGCCTTCCCTTTTTGGGATTTTGCTCTATCATGTAGTAGCTTCCTCCTTCTATTGTATAGTTTGTTTATGGCTGGGGTCCACCATACAGGACGCCTGCCTTTGGAGGATTGGGTCTTGGTTTTATTTGGGATTGCAGGATCCATGCATTCCTGAAGGTGTTCATAGAATGCATTTATAAAGGATTCTGCGGTCTGGGCCGTATTTTCCACAGGCCTGGGGGCTTTGAAGGATTCCACCTCGGTTTTGAGGAGTGTGAAATTTGCTTTAGAGAAGTTTTTCACTGTGGTTTTCTGGGCAGGGTGTGGGGTCGGGATGTGAATATCCAGTGAGATTAGTTTATGGTCTGATCTTACCAGTGAGGGATACTCTTCTGGTCCGGAGCATAGAGCCCCCATGTTGGTGATGATCAGGTCCAGTATGTTTTCCCCTCTTGTGGGAGTGGTAACAAGTTGTTCCATGGCATTTGAGTTTATAAATTCTAGGAACCTTTGGGCTAGGGTGTTGGAGCTAGAGTAATGCTCCCAGTCTATGTTTGGGTAGTTGAAGTTGCCCAATATAATGGTGTTTGGAGAGACCTTCATATTTTCCAGTGTTCTCAGGAAGGCCGAGTGGGGTTCCTGCGTTTGGGAGGGTGGTCTGTAGCAGGCTATAAACTGGAAGGCAGTTTTACCCACTGTTGCACATGGATAGTCTCTGATGCTTCGTGCTGTGCCACCAACCTGGAGGTGTGGGTATCTTTGACGAATATTGATTCTCCCCCTCCTTTTGTGGTTCGGTCCACGTTTTGGGGCCAAAAAGCATGGTATGAGGTATAACCCAGTAGTGCTGGGGTGCTCTCGGGAGCCTTGAACCAGGTTTCTGTTACTGCACAGATATCGATGCTCTCCATGCTAAGGAGAGTTTTGAGTGTGTGCATCTTGAGGTTTAGACTTCTGGTGTTGAGTAGCATTACTCTTAGTTTCTTATCCCTTGTGAGACCTATGGAGGTGGGTTTGTCTTTTGAGCCTTGCCTAAAAAGGCACTATGGGGGTGGCAAGAGCCTTTGCCAATATCCGAAAGCCCAGGGGAGACAGGTGCAAGCCGTCCCTAGCGAAGCATCGTGGCTTGTCGAGCATGTCATCCCAGGCTGACAGGCATTGGATCCCCTTTGAATGACACCAATACTTAAGCCAGTTGTTGAAATTGATCATCTTGTCGTCATATTGTGGCATCATTCTTGGTGAGGGTAAGATGCTGCTCAAGGTCAGGGTCATACCGGCCTGGGCTACATGCTCAGAGAGCTCCTCTATGTCTCTTTTCATGTAGTCCAGGGAGGTACGTCTCAGGTCATTCACACCAGCATGGACAATGACTGAGTCGTATTTGTACTTGCCTTGGAGTGACCTGAGTGCTTGTGTTATGTGGCGGATCCTAGCGCCTGACAGGCAGCTCACCGTGACCTTCTCCTTGTTCAGCCTGGTGAGCGGGATGTCAGTGTGCCTAACGATAGAGTCACATATTACAAGTGTATCAGGTGTGTTGTTTAGCCTTAAGGGCTGTGACTGTTCGGCACACTGGCTTTGTGAGCTATGTGTTGCACGTGTTTTGTTTTGGGGTAGCGGTTGCTTGGGTGTCTGCTTTGGAGGTCTCTGCTGCTTAGGCAGATTTTTATTTAAAGCCTCCAAGTATGTTTTTGTGTGTTTGTGTTTGGTTTGCTGTCGTGGTAGGTCTATGTGAGACTGGAATTGTAGTGAGTGTGGTTTCCTTCTCCTCCTGACTGGTTACGTCAGTACTGAGTTGAGAGCTTAGCCTCCAGTTTGGCTATATGGTTGCATCTCTCACATGTGTTGGAATTTGTTGGGAGGAGGAGAGGGTTGTCTGTGTACATGAGGCAGTTGTAACATTGCCTCAAGATTCCCAGATTCACCAGCTGGACCAGAGAGGAGATTGACTACTGACCTTTGGACATGCTAGAATAGTATTGGGAATTCCTTTATAATTGAAAAAAAGGGCCAGTGGGGAACAAGGTACTTAAGGGGAGTTTGTGAGGGTGTAGTGCTTTTAAGTTTTTAGTGCTGACTTATATAATTGCTTTAGTGAGCAAGTGCCAGACTTTAGAGTAGGAATAGAGTGTTTATTATGAGAATTAGATCAGTTCTAAGGGAAAAAGTGAAGAGCAGACTTTGTGGAGCCAGAGAATGGTTTAAACCCAATTAAGCAGAGCTGCCTGATGCTGCGCTATGTGCAAAATCGCGCAAAGCTGCGCCAAAGCGGGTTTTATACAGGGGGACTTGAAAGAGCTAGAAATTGGCCCAAAACGGCCAATAGACTATCAGATTCTTGTGCTGGGAACACTCCTCCAGGGATAGATAGGCTGCTCTAAGCTCCCCACTGCCACTGGTGAACAAAGAAGCCTCCCTTTATCCAAGAAAGGAAATGGGCAACACAGGAACTTTCCAAAAGTCCAGAATACAGCAAAGCCTGTATTTGGAGTATTCTAGGTCAGGAAAGATGAGAAACAAGGATAATTTTTTTGTTTTTTTTTTCTTTTTTGCAACAAACAGCAGGAAAATGCAATAAATATGTAACACAGGCTAGCGCACTTGAGTGTGTAGCCTCAACAGATAAATGCAACAAACAGGACAAACTTTAAAAGTGCAGGTGCACATTTATGGTAAGTGTACACAACTGTACTTTGTGGTTGTGTTTGGGAACAGGGTAATAGCCATTTAGAAGAGAGATGCAGTTTGAAGGAACTTTTTAAGGAGATCAAGTTGCTAGTTGTTCTGAGTGATGGGGAAGATAATTCCATGCCTTAGATACATAGTAGGAATACAACATTTGGCCAGCTGAGAGTTTGGGCTTATCATTGAATAGTAGCATTTAGTTTTCGGACCTTAGGAGCTGGTTTGGATGATACATGGACAAAATGGAAGAAAGGGAAGGGCACGTTTCTGGGTGGTAGATGAGCTTATGGGCTGTAGTTAGTTGTAGGAATGTGCGATAGTGTTGGGATTCTAGCCAATTAAGTTGATGCAGAGCAGAACAATGATGGTTAAGATGTTTTGCATTAGTAGCAAATTTGGCGATTTTGTTATAACAAGAGTCTAGTTTTGCTTGCAAGGAGGACTGTAGTTTTGTGAGAGTAGGAGCACCATAGAGAAGTGTAGGAAGCAGGAAGGAAGAGGCCAGAGCCTTTTTAGCAGAGAGCCTGAGAAAATAGTTGTGCCTTTACAGGGCACCTAGTTTTTGATGGGTTTTTTTTTTTTTTTGATGTTACTGTAAATGTGCAGGTCAAATATTAACTTGTCATCAATTATGACTCCCACAACTTCAATAATGATGTTGCTTTGGGAGTGAATGGAGAATAATGACTTGTCCACAGAGCTGGATTTAGTGGGGGTAAATATTAAAAGTTGAAGTAGTAAACAAACACCAACTGTATCACAGCTAGGAAGTTTATTATAAAACAGGTAAGCGCTTTCAGGGATGTGCCCCATTCATCAGACAACTCACAAAAACAATTAATTCCTTATATAGTAGAAGCACCTGCTATCAGTTAAGTCTTAAAGATACAATGTTAAATGCAAATGCTTTAACCTGGTCCACTCTAGTATATCTTGAATATGCATATATCTGGTTCAAGAATTCATAAATATTAGAACACATATTATGTATATGAGTCATGGTTAATAATGGCATAATGGTTAAGGTGTTTACCCCACAGACACAACATGCAGGGTTCTACCCTCACATGGGGCAACTGGCTAGGCTCAAAATGACCCACAAGGGCACCCAGCCTAGCAGCAATCCATGAACCTATGAACCTATATTAAAATTGCTAAAACCATGTCCTACCATGCAAAAAATTTTTTAAAAACATAACTATAACATGCAACATAGATATAAATATATATAGTGCACTAACACCATGTAAAATATATGTATGTGTATGAAAAAGCATGATGAAATATAACAGTATCTATGTAAGTATAAATATGTATGCATGTGTGTATAAAAATATATAGAAAAGAAAAATGATGTATATAAATATCTAGAAAATATATAAAAAATATACATGTGCATATGTAGATAAAAATGTATGTATATAAAAATGTTTATACATAAGAAATACATAAACAACTGTAATGACAGAACATAAATTCAATAAATAAAATTATACATTAAAATTCTAAAATCCTAACAGTCAGTGTTTAAGTGGACGAGCTTTTAAGAACGGTTTCAAGGACACCATATTGTTAAGACCTGCTGTAACCTGTTAGGAAGAACAACTACCTGCATAGCACAAGTATGCATCCTAACTATACCAAGCGGAATATCATTAAGGGTCAAGTCTACAGGACCATGAGATTGTACATCAATGACAGTGAACTAACTAGTGCTCTACAACTATTGAAGATAGAATTTTTAGAGAGGGGATATAATGCACACGATATAGATAAATGTATTAACGAAGGTTGGAGTAATAGACATGGAAGGTGCAGACCTTATTTTTATGAAGAAGGGAGCATTGAACCAAATACTCAAATCATTAACAATAATATGACTAGCCATGTCCAAAGGGTTATTGATAACACCCTAAGGATGCCATTAACATTTGCTAGTAATATTAATTCTGTCTGTAAAGTGATTACCAAGAATTGGGGTATTCTTTCCACAATTAGTGATCTACAAGGCATTATTGGGCCTAAACCTAATTTTACGTTTAGGAATAACAGAACATTAAAGAGTCACCTTTGCTATAGGAACGATACATCAACCACGAGGAATAGATCCGATAGATTGGGTACCTACATATGTAGAGATTGCACAGTCTGCAAGTATATTCACAGTGGTAGAAGGTTTGTACACCCATTTAAGGGTTTCAATTTTAACAGCAGTCAATATGCTGATTCTACAACATCTAATGTAGTGTATCTTGCCTATTGCACAGTATGTTTTAGTTTCTACATAGGTAAGACTAGCAGGCAGTTGAAAGAGAGAATATTGGAACACTACAGGGACATCAAGAATTGTAAAGAGAGTAGTGCTATAGCCATGCATATTAAGAACGAGGGACCAGACCATAATTTTAAGTTCCTCATTCTACAAGTCCTGCTAGAGAGATTGAGAGGGGGCAATTTGTTGAATGACATGGAGGTTGCAGAACAAAAATGGATTATGTTGTTTAATGCAGATAAACCACCAGGTCTTAACAATATGGTGTCCTTGAAACCGTTCTTAAAAGCTCGTCCACTTAAACATTGACTGTTAGGATTTTAGAATTTTAATGTATAATTTTATTTATTGCATTTATGTTCTGTCATTATGACATACTAATTTGTTTATGTATTTCTTATGTATGTACATTTTTATATACATACATTTTTATCTACATATGCACATGTATATTTTTTATATATATTTTCTAGATATTTATATACATCATTTTTCTTTTCTATATATTTTTATACACACATGCATACATATTTATACTTACATAGATACTGCTATATTTCAACATGCTTTTTCATATACATACATATTATATTTTACATGGTGTTAGTGCACTATATATATTTATATCTATGTTGCATGTTATAGTTTATGTTTTTTAAATTTTTTTGCATAGTAGGACATGGTTTTAGCAATTTTAATATAGGTTCATAGGTTCATGGATTGGTGCTGGGCTGGGTGCCCTTGTGGGCCATTTTGAGTCTAGACAGTTGCCCCCATGTGAAGATCGAACCCTGCATGTTGTGTCTATAAGGTAAACACCTTAACCATTATTAACCATGACTCATATACATAATACGTGTTCTAATATTTATGAATTTGTGAACCAGATATATGCATATTCAAGATATACTAGAGTGGACCAGGTTAAAGCATTTGTATTTAACATTGTATCTCTAAGACTTAATTGATAGCAGGTGCTTCTACTATATAAGGAATGAATTGTTTTTGTGAGCTGTCTGATGAAGGGGCACATCCCTGAATGCGCTTACCTGTTTTATAATGAGCTTCCTAGATGTGGTACAGTTGGTGTTTGTTTGCTACTTCAACTATATTTATTTTACACCAGCTGTTTTATTAGTTGGTAGAGGATTTCTGTGTTTCGCGTAAATATTAAAAGTTTTGTTTTATTGGGGTTGAGAGTGAGATGGTTGTGGGACATCAAAGTCTCTGTGGAAGTAAAGGCTTCTTGGGTGAGATACTGTAAAGTGTTGGCAGGTTTAGCAGAGCAGATGATAGTTGAGTCATCTGCATATTGGATAACTGTGATATGGATGAGACAGGAATGAAAGTTATTGACAAGTATGCTGAATAAGAGGGGACCCAGTATCGATCCTTGGCGGGTCGCCTGTGTTTGTGGTTATGAAAGGGGAGGAAGCATGTATCCATTTAGTAGATTGCTGCCTGTTGTTGAGATAGTTAGTGAACCATAGTATGGTAGGTGGAGATAGTCAGAGATTGGTGAGTTTATTAAGCAAGATGGAGTGTGTTATGGTGTCAGATGTCTTTGAAAGATCTACAATAATGCTGAGACTAAGGCTCCAGCATCTCATGCTCTGTTTACTGTGTTAAGGAATGAAATGAGGGCTGTGTTAGTGCTATGACTTGGCCTAAAGCCATGCTGAGTGGGAGAGAGGATTTAGTGTATCAGGTGACTGAGGAGCTGGATATGGACACATTTCTCTAGAACTTTTGAGATTGGGGAGAGAATGGCAATGGGGGAATTTGAAATATCAGGGTTATTGCCACCTTTGTGAAGTGGTAGACTAAATGTTTTCTTCCAAATATCAGGTATGCAAGATTCCTGAATGGATCTGTTTAGGAGGATGCTGATAGGATATGCAGTGGTGGAGGCTGAGAGTTGTAAGTATTCGGCAGGTAAGTTATCAGGGGCATTAGTATAGGGCTTGAGTTTATGAAGAAGTTTTTTGATAGTGGAGGTGGGAACGGGTGTTAGTGTGAAGTACATTCTTGAAAGTCGTTGCTGTAGTACAAGTGCTGAGAATGTTGACCATCATCCAGTAAAGTCTGAATATCTTGCACCACTGGGGTCGGAGTCTGCTCTGCTGATTCTCAGTCATTACTTCTGGTGATGTTCTGAACCTTAAAGTAACAAATTCTGTCTTCTGCCCTCATTTGATCTACAGTGTCACTCAATTTATTTTATATATTTATTTTACATTTGTTTACTGGGAAAGTCTGACTGGACACGAGCCCTTTTTCAGTAGAGGCCCGGGGAGAAACTGTCCACATACAACAATAAGTATTATCGATAATTTCACAGGTACAGAAGACATTTTCACTTTTACATCATTTCCCAGATATTGAGCAGGATACTTTACATAATACATCAAAGTCATAGTGGTAGTCAGTAATTGAAAACGTTTGTAACTAGGTGAGTTAAGAGAAGCTATTCAGTTTGAAGGGTGAAGCTGTATATGAAATGATGTTAGGATGGTTTACGATAGACTTTACTGTTAGAAGGGAGACACACTTAAGGTTGATTACTTAGATGACAGGTGGTAAAGGCGGAGTAGAAGAGATACAGAGGATATTCTAGGGTTTAGGCTTAGGACAAGGATGAATTGTAGAAAGAAAAGGAGTTTCAGGCTGAAGGGAGGATAAAAAATTAAATTTTAAAAATTCTCTTACTCCATCTAAAAATCAAACTTGATTGAGTTGTTTGTATTGAGAAACAGACAAATATTTTTTATTGTACTATCATGCATTTTTTAGAAGGACTCCAAAGCTTAAAAAGAATCCGCTTTTCCAGAAAGCAATTTGCATATTGGACCACAATGTCACCCATTAGCCATGTCTGCTTCTGATGAAGATAGTTGATAAACTTTCTCAATACCAATACTTTTTGCAGGAAAAATAAGTGCAAATCATACCTCTCAACTATCCAGATTTTAGCAGAATTTCCAGATTTTTGCCATGTATTTTGGTCTTTTCCCTCATAAAATTGTTGTTTTTGGCCAGTCCTTTGGGAAGTCATTGAGAATTGAAGTCAGAAATTAATGACAGACATTTATATTTCAGACTTTCTACCCTTTAGAAAATTCATGCTATTATAAAATCTGTTACTCTTTCAACTTTCTAAGATTGTAAGAGCAATCTTAAAGAAATGTATCTATTTTGGGCCCTTTCTCCCCCATTATTTATTGCTTTTTACAGATTTCTTGCTCTAAGAGTTTGAGGTATGATGCGAATTGCAGTGTTTTTCTTTCATACATTTGACACATTTCTTACTGTTCTTTTTGTCTTGGAGGCTTATAACTTGGAAGTTCATCCACAATACTTCATCCAGCTGATGCCCAGCCATTGCAGACCTTCCAAGGAACTCCAGAAATGACTTCTCACCACTTCTTTCCTTTGCTGTAGGAGCACAATGCTGAGAACCTGCAGTCAAACCTTCTCAGTGTCTCCAAGTTATAGTTTTTGCAAGACCCCACTCAATTTACTTGTTACTGTAGGAAGAAAAGAATGTCTAAATCGAGTTGTAAGCTTACACAACTACTTGGTACAGCTGAATTTTTCACAGCTTCATTTGTATTGCTCATCTGCATAACTGTAAAGTGCCCCATCAATGCCTAAATTTGTCTGTTTTGTTTTGTACTTTCTCAAGTCGTATCTCACAGAGAATAAAGAAACTGCTTTGTGTAATATAATTTTTGTTGACTTTTACTTGCAGAAACTAAAAATTATGCAGTTTACTCCCGTCTTGTCAGGAACAGCTAGATGAGATACTGTTCTTCCTGAAACACTGTAGGGTGACAAAGTATTATATTATAATGGGTCCTGAGTAGTATACAGTTAGACTTTGATAAGTTTATGGTAAAATCTAGAGAAGTGAAAATTTATGTAGGCAGCTCATGTGACATCACAGTTTATTGGAAATGCACTCAAAACAGTGGCTGGCAGTCTAGAAAATAGGTCATCAGCTAAAGAAGAATCATTTGTGTTTGTAGAAAGTTTGTGTTAATGAGGAGTGACAAAGTAAGGAACAAAGTGTCAATCCCTGAGAATGCAGAATCATCTGTTGCAACATGCATACTCCCACGCTCAGTGCTCACTCAGCTAGAGATGGTTCTGGAACATTATGATTCTACCTACCCACATGTCTTTAGGGTACGGGAGGAAAGTGCAGCAACTGCTGAAAGTCCTTCTCAGAGTCATACAGCATCTATTCAGCGGGAACTGAACATGAGAAGCAGGCTAACTGCTTCACCACTGTGTTTTAAGATTCATTCCAGTCTAACTTAAAACTTCTGCTGTTGTATATTAGGTTGATGACGGATTTAACTGTGTAAGGTTATGCTACGGAAGAATGCATACTGCAGCAAGATGTGATTCTAAATTGCTTTGAATTTTAAAGACCCAGCTATGCAGGGATGCACTCCGTATTCAGTATTTCAAGACAGAAGAAAGTGACTCTCCGATCCTCACAAAGGACATTTGAGAATGTGGCTAACCCCCTGACCATGATGGCTGAAGGAGAATACACCAGAGCGCACCGAAGAAAAAAGTGAGGAACCAGTAATAGTAAAAGTTAAAAACTGACGCTAACCGAGCCAGTAGTGTTGATAAGGGCTCCTTTGCAGTTTTCTTTTTCTTTGGTCGAGGAGAAGGCAGAACCATGGGAATGGAAGGTTGTTCTATGTTTCTGCCAAAATTGAAGTCCGCTTTCCAGTTAGCTCTGCTGGAAGGATTCAGTAAACATTCACAAAGAAGTGTCCACAAGCACAAAATACATTCACACTTCTCACCAAAGATGCAAACCCCAATAAAAACAGAATTCCAGAAAATGTACCAGTACACCTCCTCTCAAAAAAAAGTATCCCCTAATAAGCATAAACAGTAAAAGTTAAAAACAGATGGCCAAACATTTGTCATGTGGCAGTCCAGCCAAAATAGTAAATAAAGCAAACATAGCAGTTTTCTTATGGAGGCCAGGTACAATTTCTACAAAAAAAAAATGCAAATATATTGAAGATTTATCCCCAAAGGAAATTTATCTGCCCAACAATGGAAAAGTAGAGCCAACTGTCAATCCTCTGAAGCCCAAGATAAGTGCTCAGAAGGGAAGCAAGAAAGTCATGAAGTATTTTGGCACTCAGGCTACTGTTTTCTCCGCTCGAGCAAACCTCAGCCTGAGCATGTGTGGAAGGAGCTAAAGGCTTTGAAAGACTGTCCAGCTGTTATACCCTTGGCAAAATAAAACTGTATGGCTTAGCCTGCTGCAACAGTAATTTAATCAAACATGTACTGTTACGATAAGTGCACTTACATAACCAGCTAATGGGAGGGGTGAGAAGGGGAAGGTTTATGTATGGAACACGAAGAGCCCAAGTTAGTGTACGGCTACTTTAACCATAACTACATTTTAGTGCCGCTACCATATTAAAATAATCCCTTACAGTTAAATAGTACAGAAGTAGCACACACATTTATTTACTTGTTGATTGATTGATATTTGTTTACGAGGCAATTCTGACTGGATAATTTTGTCTGCTTTCTTTTGAGGCCTTGAGAGAAAATTTCTACAAATAAAAGAACAGAAAATACATTTACACAAGTGAAAACTGACACCATATTAAAATATACTGTAAGTATACAGATAAATACATATATTAATCTATATGATATGGAGAATAATACACGTATGCTGTCATTAAAACAAGATAAATACAATATTATGTCGCACTGAAACATCAGATATCAGTTTCCATTGCCTGTGTGACTGAGCAAGTCACGTAACCAGACACTGCTCTTGGGCTGAGTTTGAAAAAGGTCCATAGAGATCAGAGCTGTACCCCAGAAAACAAACAGACATGGATTTAATGATTTGGCAGATTGGATGCCTTTTGTAGAGACATCAAGGTGCACAGCAAGTTGGCAGGTTGGGGCTTTTGGCATAGTTTGCTGGCTTTGTGCAAGTCCGGGCTGTTCGATTCATTTAACTTGTTATCCATTCATTCATTAATGGCATTAGCCCCTTAAGCATACCTGTCTGTTCTTCAGGGATGAGTTGGATGCTTTACTCTGTGGCATTCGGAGTAATGCAGTGTGCAGCTGGAGGCTAAGAAAATCCAACTCAGAGCTTCAGGATGCATCTTATTAGCAGCTCATAACTTTAACTCTTTCAGCTGTGTTGACAAATGTATTAATTTGAGCTTAGTCTAGGTGGCAACAACCAAAGTGATCTAGCAGAATATATTCCAATAGAATAATGACAAAAACTTTTCATTTTATCTCTTTCTGCTGTACTTTTTTGTTAGGTTGTGAGAAACAAATCTATAACTTACAGTGGATATATAAAATTGTACATACCCCTGTTAAAATGCCAGGTTTTTATGATATAAAAAAATGAGACCACAATAAATCATTTCAAAACCTTTTCCACCTTTAATGTGACCTATAACCTGTACAATTCAGTTGAAAAACAAACAAATCTGTTAGGGGAAAAAATATAAAAAATAAAAGACGTACAATAAGCTGGTTGCATAAGTGTGCACACCCTTAAACTAATACTTTGCTGAAGCACGTTTTGATTTAATTACAACATACAGTCTTCTTGGGTACACACCTGCCATCAATTACAGAGACTCTGATTAACCTCAAATAAAGTTCAGCTGTTCTAGCAGGATTTTCCTGACATTTACTCAGTTGCCTGCTACAGCAAAAGCCATGGTTCGCAGAGAGCTTATAAAGCATCAGAGGGATCGCATTGTTGAAAGGTATCAGTCAGGAAAAGGGTACAAAAAAAAAAATTCCACAACATGGGATATACCATGAAACACAGTGAGGACAGTCATCAAAAAGTGGAGAAAATGTTTTTGGCTGCCAAGAGACCTACAGCAACACTGAAGGAGCTGCAGGAATTTCTGGCAAGTACTAGTTGTGTACTACATGTGACAACAATCTCCCATATTTTTCATACGTCTGGACTATGGGGTAGGGTTGCAAGACGGAAGCCCTTTCTTGCACAGAAAAACATCCAGGTCCAGCTAAAGTTTACAAAACAATACATCAAGTCTCCCAAAAGCATGTGAGACAATGTGTTATGGTCTGATGAGACCAAGGTTGAACTTTTTGGCCACAGTTCCAAAAGGTACACTTCGCATGATCAAAAGAACACCATCCCCACAGTGAGCATGGTGGTGGCAGTACATGCTTTGGGGTTGCTTTTCTTCAGCTGGAACTGGGGCTTTAGTCAAGGTGAAGGGAATTATGAACAGTTCCAAATACCAGTCAGTTCTGGCCCAAAACCTTCAGGCTTCTGCTAGAAAGATGAAGAGGAATTTCACCTTTCAACACGACAGTGACCCCAAACATACATCCAAATCAAGTAAAGAATGGCTTCACCAGAAGAAAATTAAAGTTCTGGAATGGCCCAGCCACAGCCCAGACCTAAATCCAATAGAAAATCTGTGGGTGACCTGAAGAGGGCTGTGCACAAGAGATGCCCTCACAATCTGACAGATTTGGAGCGCTTTTGCAAGGAAGAGTGGGCAAATATTGCCAAGTCAAGATGTGCCATGCTGATAGACTCCTACCCAAGAAGACTGAATGGTGTAATTAAATCAAAAGGTGCTTCAACAAAATATTAGTTTAAAGGTGTGCACACTTATGCAACTAGCATATTGTACGTTTTTTATTTTTTATATTTTTTCCCCTAAGAGATTTGTTTGTTTTTCAATTGAATTGTACAGGTTAGGTCACATTAAAGGTGGGAAAAGTTTTGAAATGGTTTATTGTGGTCTCATTTTTTATATCACAAAAAGCTGGCATTTTAATAGGGGCGTGTACACATTTTATATCCGCTGTACGTTCTCTTGTCATACTTTTCCTTATCAAACTATTCCTCAGTTCACTACTGTTAGCATATTCTGTCCCTTTTCCACTTTGCTGGAGTCTCCTGATCTTGAGTGCCTTGCTAGTATGATTTTTTTCTTTTAGGTAACATAACACACTCTCACTTCTGCTACTTTACTCATATTAAGTATGAGGTCATATAAATGTTTTGTTTTTAGTCTCCATTCTGGTTTAAGCACTTTATATTTATTTTCCCCACATATCAGGACTGTTTTCTTGCCTTATCTGGATTATGGTTGGCTGATTAGTTATTTCAGCTGTGACCTGATTTTGGCACAGTGCAGGCAGCAGTGGTAGAAAAACTTTTAGCAACAACAGGGAACAGGGCCATAATATTTTCATCAGAAAGGAAATAGGACTGGCCCTGCAGCTGTGCCCACTTTGTGTATGCGGTGTTGTGGAACATAACTGCACTTCACTGACTCCTTCGTACAGTATTGGAAAGCCTCAGTAAGGCATATGTTGTAGCTAATGCTGATCTCTCCAGCTGAACCATGCAGAAAATCTTAAAACATATGCAGATTAGAGTATACATTCTCAGATGATATTAATCAAGGACACTTCCTTTCTGCACTGCTGGAATTCACAGGTTGTTTTATTAATGCCTTTTTATTTCACTATCGTATTAAATGCCAAGCTGTTAATCCCAAAATACAAAATCAGGTTGGGTGTTTTTTCTGTTTTGAAATAACCACACTTGTTTCTTTTTTCATTTTGTGATAAGTGTTTGATCAAAATGACTAAGAGAAACAAGACAGTTCGTTTTGTCTTCCTTGCCAACTGTTTCAGCTTATTTGCTGTGAGTAGAGGGTATAATTAATATCACACTATAGCCAGCATTGTCATTTTTCAAATCATTTCCCTGGAAATGTTCTACACCTCTTAATGGCCCTGCTAATGCCGTGGCTGTCATGTTTAGGACAGCTGTGCTTTTACAAGACAAACTCAGCTGTGCCGTTTGCCTCTCTGTAGACTTTTTAGCTCAAAGGCTCGGAAGCTGTGAATGCCAGCTGGTAATGGCTATATGGAAATCTTTGATTAATTTTTTACTTCTTGCAACTGACGTCTGTTCAGGTGTCACCTTCCCATTTTTGGTCTCACGCCGGCTCCTTTTTTTCCTCCATTTTTTTATGCCACCTAATGGATGAAAGATCAAACAACTGGGCCATGAATCATACGGCCTTATTTCTAGCAGGAAGCCTCCTTCCAGATGTGTGATGAATAAGAACCTTGGACAGTGGCCAGATTTCTCTTGTTAGCAGTAAACCAGGGCTGGGAATTCAGTGCTGACACTTAAGTTAGAATTTACAGTCATAATCTGTAAAGGCTTGGTAGATTCAGGAAGCCTGAGTTTGATTCTGCACAGTGTCTGCTTTGCAAAATGTGGGAGTGAACACAATCCCTTAACTCCTTCATTGGTCTCGTATAATCCCTGGAAACAGACACTTATGCATATTAGATCTTAATTACCGAACTATAAGAAATTAATAGGAAGTAAAGCCAGCAGAGAGGAGTAATATCCACCTTATATTGGGTTATGATTCCTAAAAGAACAAGTTATTTCATCTTTTCAAAGTCTTGTTTTGTGAAGGTAACTCTACCTATGCGAAGAGATGCTTTGAAGACTTGGTCATTCATATGTCTCATACGTACCTTGTGGTTTAGAATCAAAAATATGAATGTTGCTACAGACTTGTAATTTGAGGTTAGCGTTTTCATTAACTAGGTAAGACAAGTGGTCCATCCCAAAACTTTTTGAGCAACAAACTGAGCAAAGAAGGACAAGGATAAATGGGTCAATGCAGTGTCTGAGTGTGTCTGCATGTGTCTGCGTGTGTATGTGCATGTGTGTACTCCCATACAGATGTATATAAAATGGACAGCTCAGGACAGCCAGTCAGCTATATTATTTTGGAGAAGGTGATGGGAAGACAGTACATTTACCAAAAGAAAACTCACACAGACAATGATCGGTAGTCAGAACTGAACTTGGAACTATG